>NW_022148928.1:0-12978 GCF_901933205.1 Camarhynchus parvulus | reverse complement strand
TGGTGGATTGTGGGACTCCGTTGGCACTATCAAACCAGCCGAGTTGGCACTGGTGCCAGCAGGTTTGGGGGGGCCTTTCCTTCTGAAACAAAAAGTCACCAGCCCGGTCCTTGATGGCAGATTGTGGGACTCCGTTGGCACTCTCAAACCAGCCCGCTTTGGCACTGGTGCCAGCTTGGGTCTGGGAGGCATCCTGCGTGTCAGCGGATTTTTCAGGAGCCAACCGCCCACTCCAGGCCTATGGCCCCAAACATAAACAACGGGCCTTTCCCTCTGAAACAAAAGTCACCAGCCCGGTCCTTGATGGCAGATTGTGGGACACCGTTGGCACTATCCAAACAGCCCGAGTTGGCACTGGTGCCAGCTTGGGTCTGGGAGGCATCCTGCGTATCGCCCGATTTTCAGGAGCCAGCTGGCCACTCCGGGCCTATGGCCCCAAAACATAAACAACGGGCCTTTCCCTCTGACACAAAGTCACCAGCCCGGTCCTTGATGGCAGGTTGTGGGACTCCGTTGGCACGACACAAACCAGCCCGAGTTGGCACTGATGCCAGCTTGGGTCTGGGGAGGCATCCTGCGTATCGCGGATTTTCAGGAGCCAGCCCGGCCACTCGGACCTATGGCCCCCAAATTTAAACAACGGGCCTTTCCCTCTGAAACAAAAGTCACCAGACCCGATCCTTGATTGCAGATTTTGGGACCCAATCAGCACTATCAAACCAGCCCGAGTTGGCACTGGTGCCAGCTTGGGTCTGGGAACCATCCTGCGTATGTCGCGGTGTTTCAGGAGCCAGCCCGGCCACTCCAGGCCTATGGCCCCAAACATAAACAACGGGCCTTTCCCTCTGAAACAAAAGTCACCAGCCCGGTCCTTGATGGCAGATTGTGGGACTCCGTTGGCACTATCAAACCAGCCCGAGTTGGCACTGGTGCCAGCTTGGTCTGGGAGGCATCCCATCGCCCGATTTTCAGGAGCCAGCCGGCCACTCCGGCCTATGGCCCCCAAATTTAAACAACGGGCCTTTCCCTCTGAAACAAAAGTCACCAGCCCCTGTCCTTGATGGCAGATTGTGGGGGACTCCGTTGGCACTATCAAACCAGCCCGAGTTGGCACTGGTGCCAGCTTGGGTCTGGCAGGCATCCTGCGTATAGCAGATTTTCAGGAGCCAGCCGCCCACTCCAGGCCTATGGCCCGCTAACAGAAAAAACGTGCCGTTCCCTCTGAAACAAAACTCACCAGCCCCGGTCCTTGATGGCAGATTTGCGGGACTCCGTTGGCACTATGAAACCAGCCCGAGTTGGCACTGGTGCCAGCTTGGGTCTGGGAGGCATCCTGCGTACTTCGCGGATTTTCAGGAGCCAGCCGGCCACTCTGGGCCTATGGCCCACAAACATAAACAACGGGCCTTTCCTTCTGAAACAAAAGTCACCAGCCCCGGTCCTTGATGGCAGATTGTGGGACTCCGTTGGCACTATCCAACCAGCCCGAGTTGGCACTGGTGCCAGCTTGGGTCTGGGAGGCATCCTGCGTGTCGCCCGATTTTCAGGAGCCAGCCCGGCCACTCGGGCCTATGGCCCCAAATTTAAACAACGGGCCTTTCCCTCTGAAACAAAACTCACCAGCCCCGGTCCTTGATGGCAGATTTTGGGACCCAATCAGCACTATCAAACCAGCCCGAGTTGGCACTGGTGCCAGCTTGGGTCTGGGAGGCATCCTGCGTATCGCGGATTTTCAGGAGCCAGCCGGCCACTCCGGGCCTATGGCCCCAAAATTTAAACAACGGGCCTTTCCCTCTGAAACAAAAGTCACCAGCCCCGGTCCTTGATGGCAGATTTTGGGACCCAATCAGCACTATCAAACCAGCCCGAGTTGGCACTGGTGCCAGCTTGGGTCTGGGAGGCATCCTGCGTATCGCGGATTTTCAGGAGCCAGCCGGCCACTCCAGGCCTATGGCCCACAAACATAAACAAAGGGCCGTTCCCTCTGAAACAAAAGTCACCAGCCCCGGTCCTTGATGGCGGATTGTGGGACTCCGTTGGCAATATCAAACCAGCCCGAGTTGGCACTGGTGCCAGCTTGGGTCTGGGAGGCATCCTGCGTATTGCGGATTTTCAGGAGCCAGCCGGCTACTCTGGGCCTATGGCCCCCAAATTTAAACAACGGGGCTTTCCCTCTGAAACAAAACTCACCAGCCCCGGTCCTTGATGGCAGATTGTGGGACTCCCTTGGCACTATCAAACCAGCCCGAGTTGGCACTGGTGCCAGCTTGGGTCTGGGAGGCATCCTGCGTATCGCCGATTTTCAGGAGCCAGCCGGACTCTCCGGGCCTACGGTCCCCAAACATAAACAACGGGCCTTTCCCTCTGAAACAAAAGTCACCAGTCCCGGTCCTTGATGGCAGATTGTGGGACTCCGTTGGCACTATCAAACCAGCCCGAGTTGGCACTGGTGCCAGCTTGGGTCTGGGAGGCATCCTGCGTATCGCGGATTTTCAGGAGCCAGCCGGCCACTCCAGGCCTATGGCCCACAAACATAAACAAAGGGCCTTTCCCTCTGAAACAAAAGTCACCAGCCCCGGTCCTTGATGGTGGATTGTGGGACTCCGTTGGCACTATCAAACCAGCCCGAGTTGGCACTGGTGCCAGCTTGGGTCTGGGAGGCATCCTGCGTATTGCGGATTTTCAGGAGCGAGCCGGCTACTCCGGGCCTATGGCCCCCAAATTTAAACAGCGGGGCTTTCCCGCTGAAACAAAAGTCACCAGCCCCGGTCCTTGATGGCAGATTGTGGGACTCCGTTGGCACTATCAAACCAGCCCGAGTTGGCACTGGTGCCAGCTTGGGTCTGGGAGGCATCCTGCGTATCGCCGATTTTCAGGAGCCAGCCGGCCACTCCTGGCCTACAGCCCCCAAATATAAACAACGGGCCATTCCCTCTGAAACAAAAGTCACCAGCCCCGGTCCTTGATGGCAGATTGTGGGACTCCGTTGGCACTATCAAACCAGCCCGAGTTGGCACTGGTGCCAGCTTGGGTCTGGGAGGCATCCTGCGTATCGCGGATTTTCAGGACCCAACCGCCCACTCCACTCCTATGGCCCCAAAACATAAACAACGGGCCCTTTCCTTCTGAAACAAAAGTCACCAGCCCCGGTCCTTGATGGCAGATTGTGGGACTCCGTTGGCACTTCCAAACCAGCCTGATTTGGCACTGGTGCCAGCTTGGGTCTGGGAACCATCCTGAAAATCACCGATTTTCAGGAGCCAGCCAGCCACTCCGGCCACAGGCCCCGGAACATAAACAAAGGGCCTTTTCCTCTCCAAACAAAACTCACCAGCCCTGGTTCTTTGGCATATTGCAGGACTCCGTTGGCACTCTCAAACCAGCCCGAGTTGCCACTGGTGCCAGCTTGGGTCTGGGAACCATCCTGAAAATCACCCGATTTTCAGGAGCCAGATGGCCACTCTCGGCCTATGGCCCCAGAACACAAACAAAGTCCCCTTGCTCTCCCAACAAAAACTCACCAGCCCTGGCCTTTATGGCAGATTGCAGGACTCCCTTGGCACTATCAAACCAGCCCCAGTTGGCATGGGTGCCAGCTTGGGTCTGGGAACCATCCTGGAAAATCACCCGAATTTTCAGGAGCCAGCAGGCCACTCGGGCCTATGGCCCCAAACATAAACAACGGGCCTTTCCCTCTGAAACAAAACTCACCAGCCCCGGTCCTTGATGGCAGATTGTGGGACTCCATTGGCACTATCAAACCAGCCCGAGTTGGCACTGGTGCCAGCTTCAGTTTGGGAGGCATCCTGCGTGTCGCGGATTTTCAGGAGCCAGCCCGGCCACTCCGGGCCTATGGCCCCAAACATAAACAACGGGCCTTTCCCTCTGAAACAAAAGCCACCAGAACCCCGGTCCTTGATGGCAGATTGTGGGACTCCATTGGCACTATCAAACCAGGCCGAGTTGGCACTGGTGCCACCTCGGGTCTGGGAGGCATCCTGCGTATCGCCCGATTTTCAGGAGCCAGCCGGCCACTCCGGCCTATGGCCCCAAACATAAACAACGGGCCTTTCCCTCAGAAACAAAAGTCACCAGCCCGGTCCTTGATGGCAGATTGTGGGACTCCATTGGCACTATCAAACCAGCCCGAGTTGCCACTGGTGCCAGCTTGGGTCTGGGAGTCATCCTGCGTATCGCGGATTTTCAGGAGCCAGGCGGCCACTCCGGGCCTATGGCCCACAAATTTAAACAACTGGCCTTTCCATCTGAAACAAAAGTCACCAGCCCGGTACTTGATGGCAGATTGTGGGACTCCGTTGGCACTATCAAACCAGCCCGAGTTGGCACTGGTGCCAGCTTGGGTCTGGGAGGCATCCTGCGTATCGCGGATTTTCAGGAGCCAGCCGGCCACTCCAGGCCTATGGCCCCAAAACATAAACGAGGGGCCTTTTCCTCTGAAACAAAAGTCACCAGTCCCGGTCCTTGATGGCAGATTGTGGGACTCCGTTGGCACTATCCAACCAGCCCGAGTTGGCACTGGTGCCAGCTTGGGTCTGGGAGGCATCCTGCGTGTCGCGCGGATTTTCAGGAGCCAGCCGGCCACTCGGGCCTATGGCCCCAAACATAAACAACGGGCCTTTCCCTCTGAAACAAAAGTCACCAGCAACGGTACTTGATGGCAGATTGTGGGACTTTGTTGGCACAATGAAACCAGCCCGTGTTGGCACTGGTGCCAGCTGGGTCTGGGAGGCATCCTGCGTATCGCCCGATTTTCAGGAACCAGCCCGGCCACTCCGGGCCTATGGCCCCAAACATAAACAACGGGCCTTCCCTCTGAAACAAAAGTCACCAGCCCCGGTCCTTGATGGCAGATTGTGGGACTCCGTTGGCACTATCAAACCAGCCCGAGTTGGCACTGGTGCCAGCTTGGTTCTGGGAACCATCCTGAAAATCACCCGGATTTTCAGGAGCCAGCCAAACCGCCACTCCGGCCTATGGCCCCCAAACATAAACAAAGGGCCTTTCCCTCTGAAACAAAACTCACCAGCCCTGGTCCTTGATGGCAGATTGCAGGACTCCCTTGGCACTATCAAACCAGCCCGAGTTGGCACTGGTGCCAGCTTGGGTCTGGGAACCATCCTGAAAATCACCCCGATTTTCAGGAGCCAGATGGCCACTCGGGCACAGGACCCAAAAACAAATTAAGGACCCTTTCCCTCTGAAACAAATCTTACCAGCCCTGGTTCATTATGGCAGATTGCAGGAGTCCCTTGGCACTATCAAACAAGCCCCAGTTGGCATGGGGCCAGCTTGGGTCTGGGAAATATCCTGAAAATCACCGAATTTCAGGAGCCAGCCGCCACTCGGGCCTATGTCCCCAAACATTAACAACGGGCCTTTCCCTCTGAAACAAAAGTCACCATCCCCGGTCCTTGACGGCAGATTGTGGGACTCCCTTGGCACCATGAAACCAGCCCGAGTTGGCACTGGTGCCAGCTTGGGTCTGGGAGGAATCCTGCGTATCGTGGATTTTCAGGAGCCAGGTGGCCACTCCGGGCCTATGGCCCCCAAATTTAAACAACGGGCCTTTCCCTCTGAAACAAAAGTCACTAGCCCCGGCAATTGATGGCAGATTGTGGGACCCAATCGGCACTATCAAACCAGCCCGAGTTGGCACTGGTGCCAGCTTGGGTCTGGGAAGCATCCTGCGTATCGCCGATTTTCAAGAGCCGGCCCGGCCACTCCGGGCCTATGGCTCCCAAACATAAACAACGGGCCATTCCCTCTGAAACAAAACTCACGAGCCCCGGTCCATGATGGCAGATTGTGGGACTCCGTTGGCACTATCCAACCAGCCCGAGTTGGCACTGGTGCCAGCTTGGGTCTGGGAGGCATCCTGCGTATCGCCGATTTTCAGGAGCCAGCCGGCCACTCCAGGCCTAAGGCCCCCAAATTTAAACAACAGGCCTTTCCCTCTGAAACAAAAGTCACCAGCCCCGGTCCTTGATGGCAGATTTTGGGACCCAATCGGCACTATCAAACCAGCCCGAGTTGGCACTGGTGCCAGCTTGGGTCTGGGAGGCATCCTGCGTGATATGGATTTTCAGGAGCCAGCCGGCCACTCCGGCCTATGGCCCCCAAATTTAAACAACGGGGCTTTCCCTCTGAAACAAAAGTCACCAGCCCCGGTCCTTGATGGCAGATTGTGGGACTCCGTTGGCACTATCAAACCAGCCCGAGTTGGCACTGGTGCCAGCTTGGGTCTGGGAGGCATCCTGCGTATCGCCGATTTTCAGGAGCCAGCCGGACACTCCTGGCCTACGGCCCTCAAATATAAACAACGGGCCTTTCCCTCTGAAACAAAAGTCACCAGCCCCGGTCCTTGATGGCAGATTGTGGGACTCCGTTGGCACTATCAAACCAGCCCGAGTTGGCACTGGTGCCAGCTTGGGTCTGGGAGGCATCCTGCGTATCGCCGATTTTCAGGAGCCAGCCGGCCACTCCGGCCTATGGCCCCAAACATAAACAACGGGCCTTTCCTCTGAAACAAAACTCACCAGCCCCGGTCCTTGATGGCAGATTGTGGGACTCCGTTGGCACTATCCAACCAGCCCGAGTTGGCACTGGTGCCAGCTTGGTCTGGGAGGCATCCTGCGTATCGCGGATTTTCAGGAGCCAGCCGGCCACTCCAGGCCTATGGCCCCCAAACATAAACAACGGGCCTTTCCCTCTGAAACAAAAGTCACCAGCCCCGGTCCTTGATGGCAGATTTTGGGACTCCCAATGGCACTATCAAACCAGCCCGAGTTGGCACTGGTGCCAGCTTGGGTCTGGGAGGCATCCTGCGTATCGCCAGATTTTCAGGAGCCAGCCGGCCACTCCAGGCCTATGGCCCCAAACATAAACAACGGGCCTTTCCCTCTGAAACAAAAAGTCACCAGCCCCGGTCCTTGATGGCAGATTGTGGGACTCCGTTGGCACTATCAAACCAGCCCGAGTTGGCACTGGTGCCAGCTTGGGTCTGGGAGGCATCCTGCGTATCGCGGATTTTCAGGAGCCAGCCGGCCACTCCAGGCCTATGGCCCACAAACATAAACAAAGGGCCGTTCCCTCTGAAACAAAAGTCACCAGCCCCGGTCCTTGATGGCAGATTGTGGGACTCCGTTGGCACTATCAAACCAGCCCGAGTTGGCACTGGTGCCAGCTTGGGTCTGGGAGGCATCCTGCGTATCGCCGATTTTCAGGAGCCAGCCGGACACTCCTGGCCTACAGCCCTCAAATATAAAAACGGGCCATTCCCTCTGAAACAAAAGTCACCAGTCCCGGTCCTTTATGGCAGATTGTGGGACTCCCTTGGCACTATCCAACCAGCCCGAGTTGGCACTGGTGCCAGCTTGGGTCTGGGAGGCATCCTGCGTAACGCGTATTATCAGGACCCAACCGGCCACTCTGGGCCACAGGCCTACAAACATAAACAACGGGCCTTTCCTTCTGAAACAAAAGTCACCAGCCCCGGTCCTTGATGGCAGATTGTGGGACTCCGTTGGCACTATCCAACCAGCCCGCTTTGGCACTGGTGCCAGCTTGGGTCTGGGAGGCATCCTGCGTATCGCGGATTTTCAGGAGCCAGCCGCCCACCCGGGCCTATGGCCCCAAACATAAACAAAACAACGGGCCTTTCCCTCTGAAACAAAAGTCACCAGCCCCGGTCCTTGATGGCAGATTGTGGGACTCCGTTGGCACTATCCAACCAGCCCGAGTTGGCACTGGTGCCAGCTTGGGTCTGGGAGGCATCCTGCGTATCGGGATTTTCAGGAGCCAGCCGGCCACTCCGGGCCTATGGCCCCCAAACATAAACAACGGGCCTTTCCCTCTGACACAAAAGTCACCAGCCCCGGTCCTTGATGGCAGATTGTGGGACTCCGTTGGCACACTATCCAACCAGCCCGAGTTGGCACTGGTGCCAGCTTGGGTCTGGGAGGCATCCTGCGTATCGCCCGATTTTCAGGAGCCAGCCGCCACACTCGGGCCTATGGCCCCAAAATTAAACAACGGGCCTTTCCCTCTGAAACAAAAGTCACCAGCCCCGGTCCTTGATGGCAGATTTTGGGACCCAATCAGCACTATCAAACCAGCCCGAGTTGGCACTGGTGCCAGCTTGGGTCTGGGAGGCATCCTGCGTATCGCCGATTTTCAGGAGCCAGCCGGCCACTCCAGGCCTATGGCCCCAAACATAAACAACGGGCCTTTCCCTCTGAAACAAAAGTCACCAGCCCCTGTCCTTGATGGCAGATTGTGGGACTCCGTTGGCACTATCCAACCAGCCCGAGTTGGCACTGGTGCCAGCTTGGGTCTGGGAGGCATCCTGCGTATCGCCAGATTTTTTCAGGAGCCAGCCGGGCCACTCCAGGCCTATGGCCCCCAAACATAAACAAAAACGGCCTTTCCCTCTGAAACAAAAGTCACCAGCCCCGGTCCTTGATGGCAGATTTTGGGACCCAATTGGCAGCACTATCAAACCAGCCCAGCGAGTTGGCACTGGTGCCAGCTTTCAGGGTCTGGGAGGCATCCTGAAACAAAAGTCACCAGCCGGTCCTTGATGGCATTTTTCAGGAGCCAGCCCGGCCACTGGTGCCAGGCCTATGGCCCATCAAACATAAACCAAAGGGGGCCTATGGCCCCAAACATAAACAACGGGCCTTTCCCTCTGAAACAAAAAAGTCACCAGCCCCGGTCCTTGATGGCAGATTGTGGGACTCCGTTGGCACTATCAAACCAGCCCGAGTTGGCACTGGTGCCAGCTTGGGTCTGGGAGGCATCCCGCGTATCGCGGATTTTCAGGAGCCAGCCGGCTACTCTGGGCCTATGGCCCCCAAATTTAAACAACGGGGCTTTCCCTCTGAAACAAAACTCACCAGCCCCGGTCCTTGATGGCAGATTGTGGGACTCCCTTGGCACTATCAAACCAGCCCGAGTTGGCACTGGTGCCAGCTTGGGTCTGGGAGGCATCCTGGGTATCGCCGATTTTCAGGAGCCAGCCGGACTCTCCGGGCCTACGGCCCCCAAACATAAACAACGGGCCTTTCCCTCTGAAACAAAAGTCACCAGTCCCGGTCCTTGATGGCAGATTGTGGGACTCCGTTGGCACTATCAAACCAGCCCGAGTTGGCACTGGTGCCAGCTTGGGTCTGGGAGGCATCCTGCGTATCGCAGATTTTCAGGAGCCAGCCGGCCACTCCAGGCCTATGGCCCACAAACATAAACAAAGGGCCGTTCCCTCTGAAACAAAAGTCACCAGCCCCGGTCCTTGATGGTGGATTGTGGGACTCCGTTGGCTCTATCAAACCAGCCCGAGTTGGCACTGGTGCCAGCTTGGGTTTGGGAGGCATCCTGCGTATTGCGGATTTTCAGGAGCGAGCCGGCTACTCCGGGCCTATGGCCCCCAAACATAAACAACGGGCCTTTCCCCGCTGAAACAAAAGTCACCAGCCCCGGTCCTTGATGGCAGATTGTGGGACTCCGTTGGCACTATCAAACCAGCCCGAGTTGGCACTGGTGCCAGCTTGGGTCTGGGAGGCATCCTGCGTATCGCCGATTTTCAGGAGCCAGCCGGACACTCCTGGCCTACAGCCCCCAAATATAAACAACGGGCCATTCCCTCTGAAACAAAAGTCACCAGTCCCGGTCCTTGATGGCAGATTGTGGGACTCCCTTGGCACTATCAAACCAGCCCGAGCTGGCACTGGTGCCAGCTTGGGTCTGGGAGGCATCCTGCGTATCGCGTATTATCAGGACCCAACCGGCCACTCTGGGCCACAGGCCCACAAACATAAACAACGGGCCTTTCCTTCTGAAACAAAAGTCACCAGCCCCGGTCCTTGATGGCAGATTGTGGGACTCCGTTGGCACTATCCAAACCAGCCCGCTTTGGCACTGGTGCCAGCTTGGGTCTGGGAGGCATCCTGCGTATCGCGGATTTTCAGGAGCCAGCCGCCCACTCCGGGCCTATGGCCCCCAAACATAAACAACGGGCCTTTCCCTCTGAAACAAAAGTCACCAGCCCCGGTCCTTGATGGCAGATTGTGGGACACCGTTGGCACTATCCAAACAGCCCGAGTTGGCACTGGTGCCAGCTTGGGTCTGGGAGGCATCCTGCGTATCGCCGATTTTCAGGAGCCAGCTGGCCACTCCGGGCCTATGGCCCCCAAACATAAACAACGGGCCTTTCCCTCTGACACAAAAGTCACCAGCCCCGGTCCTTGATGGCAGATTGTGGGACTCCGTTGGCACGACACAACCAGCCCGAGTTGGCACTGATGCCAGCTTGGGTCTGGGAGGCATCCTGCGTATCGCGGATTTTCAGGAGCCAGCCGGCCACTCCGGACCTATGGCCCCCAAATTTAAACAACGGGCCTTTCCCTCTGAAACAAAAGTCACCAGACCCGATCCTTGATGGCAGATTTTGGGACCCAATCAGCACTATCAAACCAGCCCGAGTTGGCACTGGTGCCAGCTTGGGTCTGGGAGGCATCCTGCGTATCGCGGATTTTCAGGAGCCAGCCGGCCACTCCGGGCCTATGGCCCCCAAATTTAAACAACGGGCCTTTCCCTCTGAAACAAAAGTCACCAGCCCCGGTCCTTGATGGCAGATTGTGGGACTCCGTTGGCACTATCAAACCAGCCCGAGTTGGCACTGGTGCCAGCTTGAGTCTGGGAGGCATCCTGCGTATCGCCGATTTTCAGGACCCAGCCGGACACTCCTGGCCTACAGCCCTCAAATATAAACAACGGGCCATTCCCTCTGAAACAAAAGTCACCAGCCCCGGTCCTTGATGGCAGATTGTGGGACTCCGTTGGCACTATCAAACCAGCCCGAGTTGGCACTGGTGCCAGCTTGGGTCTGGGAGGCATCCTGCGTGACGCGCCCATTTTTTCAGGAGCCAACCGGACACTCCTGGCCTATGGCCCCAAATATAAACAACGGGCCTTTCCCTCTGAAACAAAAACTCACCAGCCCCGGTCCTTGATGGCAGATTGTGGGACTCCCTTGGCACTATCAAAAAGCCCGAGTTGGCACTGGTGCCAGCTTGGGTCTGGGAGGCATCCTGCGTATCGCCCGATTTTCAGGAGCCAGCCCCGGCCACTCCCAATCAGGGCCTATGGCCCCCAAACATAAACAACGGGCCTTTCCCTCTGAAACAAAAAGTCACCAGCCCCGGTCCTTGATGGCAGATTGTGGGACTCCGTTGGCACTATCAAACCAGCCCGAGTTGGCACTGGTGCCAGCTTGGGTCTGGGAGGCATCCTGCGTATCGCGGATTTTCAGGAGCCAGCCGGCCACTCCAGGCCTATGGCCCCCAAACAAAACAACGGGCCTTTCCCTCTGAAACAAAAGTCACCAGCCCCGGTCCTTGATGGCAGATTGTGGGACTCCGTTGGCACTATCAAACCAGCCCGAGTTGGCACTGGTGCCAGCTTGGGTCTGGGAGGCATCCTGCGTATCGCGGATTTTCAGGAGCCAGCCGGCCACTCCAGGCCTATGGCCCCCAAACATAAACAACGGGCCTTTCCCTCTGAAACAAAAGTCACCAGCCCCGGTCCTTGATGGCAGATTGTGGGACTCCGTTGGCACTATCAAACCAGCCCGAGTTGGCACTGGTGCCAGCTTGGGTCTGGGAGGCATCCTGCGTATCGCCGATTTTCAGGAGCCAGCCGGACACTCCTGGCCTACAGCCCCCAAATATAAAAAACGGGCCATTCCCTCTGAAACAAAAGTCACCAGTCCCGGTCCTTGATGGCAGATTGTGGGACTCCCTTGGCACTATCAAACCAGCCCGAGTTGGCACTGGTGCCAGCTTGGGTCTGGGAGGCATCCTGTGTATCGCGTATTATCAGGACCCAACCGCCACTCTGGGCCACAGGCCCCCAAACATAAACAACGGGCCTTTCCTTCTGAAACAAAAGTCACCAGCCCCGGTCCTTGATGGCAGATTGTGGGACTCCGTTGGCACTATCCAACCAGCCCGAGTTGGCACTGGTGCCAGCTTGGGTCTGGGAGGCATCCTGCGTATCGCGGATTTTCAGGAGCCAGCCGCCCACTCCAGGCCTATGGCCCCCAAACATAAACAACGGGCCTTTCCCTCTGAAACAAAAGTCACCAGCCCCGGTCCTTGATGGCAGATTGTGGGACACCGTTGGCACTATCCAAACAGCCCGAGTTGGCACTGGTGCCAGCTTGGGTCTGGGAGGCATCCCTGCGTGTCGCCCCGATTTTCAGGAGCCAGCTGGCCACTCGGGCCTATGGCCCCCAAACATAAACAACGGGCCTTTCCCTCTGAAACAAAAGTCACCAGCCCCGGTCCTTGATGGCAGATTGTGGGACTCCGTTGGCACTATCAAACCAGCCCGAGTTGGCACTGGTGCCAGCTTGGGTCTGGGAGGCATCCCGCGATCGCGGATTTTCAGGAGCCAGCCGGCCACTCCGGGCCTATGGCCCCAAACATAAACAACGGGCCTTTCCCTCTGAAACAAAAGTCACCAGCCCCGGTCCTTGATGGCAGATTTTGGGACCCAATCAGCACTATCAAACCAGCCCGAGTTGGCACTGGTGCCAGCTTGGGTCTGGGAGGCATCCTGCGTATCGCCGATTTTCAGGAGCCAGCCGGCCACTCCGGGCCTATGGCCCCCAAATTTAAACAACGGGCCTTTCCCTCTGAAACAAAAGTCACCAGCCTCTGTCCTTGATGGCATATTGTGGGACCCAATCGGCACTATCCAACCAGCCCGAGTTGGCACTGGTGCCAGCTTGGGTCTGGCAGGCATCCTGCGTATAGCAGATTTTCAGGAGCCAGCCGCTTCACCCAGGCCTATGGCCCCAAACAGAAAAAACGGGCCGTTCCCTCTGAAACAAAACTCACCAGCCCCGGTCCTTGATGGCAGATTGCGGGACTCCGTTGGCACAATGAAATTAGCCCGAGT
>NW_022148927.1:0-13027 GCF_901933205.1 Camarhynchus parvulus | reverse complement strand
CAGTTTCTCCTTATGAGACATAGTGAGAAAGCTTTTTCTAAGTTGTAGGTGACAAGAGACGCTAAAGGCCAAGAACGAAGCAGCACAACACTGTCATTGTGTGTGCAGTTTGCAAACTGATAGAAAACAGTACCTTACCACTCTCCTGCCTTTTGCATTCAGATTAAAATTGTAATAGAAGGAGTTTTGGACGACTTTCTTTTCCTTGGTGCAAAACACTCTGCAAACCTTTGTGCAACCTCTAGAACACGATAGGAGATGTTTTCTGTCCTGGCACAGTTTCTCCATGCGAGATATAGTGAGAAAGCTTTTTCTAAGGTGTAGGTGACAAGAGATGCTAAAGGAGAAGAACGAAGCAGCACAACACTGGCATTGTGTGTGCAGCTTGCAAACTGATGGAAAACAGTACCTTACCAGTCTCCTGCGCCTTTTGCATTCACATTAAAATTGTAATAGAAGGAGTTTTGGACGACTTTCTTTTCCTTGGTGCAAAACACTCTGCAAACCTTTGTGCAACCTCTAGAACACGATAGGAGATGTTTTCTGTCCTGGCACAGTTTCTCCTTGCGAGACATAGTGGGAAAGCTTTTTGCTAAGGTGTAGGTGACAAGAGACGCTAAAGGCGAAGATACGGAGCTCTCACTGGCATTGTGTGTGCATTTTGCAAACTGATGAAAAAACAGTACCTTCCACTCTCCTGCCTTTTGCATTCAGAAACCGCAAAAGAAGGAGTTTTGGACGAACTTTCTTTTTCCTTGGCAAAATGCAAACTTTTGTGCAACCTCTAGAACACGATAGGAGATGTTTTCTGTCCTGGCACAGATTGCGAGACATAGAGAGAAAGCATTTTCTAAGGTGTAGGTGACAAGAGACGCTAAAGGCAAAACAAGCAGCACAACACTGGCATTGTGTGTGCAGCTTTGCAAACTGATAGAAAACAGTACCTTACCACTCTCCTGCCTTTTGCATTCCATGAAAATTATAATAGAAGGAGTTTTTGGACGAGTTTTCTTTTCCTTGGTGCAAAACACTCTGCAAACCTTTGTGCAACCTCTAGAACACGATAGGAGATGTTTTCTGTCCTGGCACAGTTTCTCCTTGCGAGACATAGTGGGAAAGCTTTTTCTAAGGTGTAGGTGACAAGAGACGCTAAAGGCGAAGAACGAAGCAGCACAAACACTGGCATTGTGTGTGCAGCTTTGCAAACTGCACTCTGCAAACATTTGTGCAACCTCTAGAACACGATAGGAGATGTTTTCTGTCCTGGCACAGTTTCTCCTTGCGAGACATAGTGGGAAAGCTTTTTTCTAAGGTGTAGGTGACAAGAGACGCTAAAGGCCAAGAACGAAGCAGCACAACACTGGCATTGTGTGTGCATTTTGCAAACTGATGGAAAACAGTACCTTACCACTCTCCTGCCTTTTGCATTCACATGAAAATTGAAATAGAAGGAGTTTTGGACGACTTTCTTTTTTCTTGGTGCAAAACACTCTGCAAACATTTGTGCAACCTCTAGAACACGATAGGAGATGTTTTCTGTCCTGGCACAGTTTCTCCTTGCGAGACATAGTGAGAAAAAGCTTTTTCTAAGGTGTAGGTGACAAGAGACGCTAAAGGACAAAACGAAGCAGCACAACACTGGCATTGTGTGTGCATTTTGCAAACTGATGGAAAACAGTACCTTACCACTCTCCTGCCTTTTGCATTCACATGAAAATTGTAATAGAAGGAGTTTTGGACGACTTTTTTTTCCTTGGTGCAAAACACTCTGCAAACCTTTTGTGCAACCTCTAGAACACGATAGGAGATGTTTTCTGTCCTGGCACAGTTTCTCCTTGCGAGACATAGGGAAAAAGCTTTTTCTAAGGTGTAGGTGACAAGAGACGCTAAAGGCCAAAACGAAGCAGCACAACACTGGCATTGTGTGTGCATTTTGCAAACTGATGGAAAACAGTACCTTACCACTCTCCTGCCTTTTGCATTCACATGAAAATTGAAAAAGAAGGAGTTTTGGACGAGTTTCTTTTCCTTGGTGCAAAACACTCTGCAAACATTTGTGCAACCTCTAGAACACGATAGGAGATGTTTTCTGTCCTGGCACAGTTTCTCCTTGCGAGACATAGTGAGAAAGCTTTTTCTAAGGTGTAGGTGACAAGAGACGCTAAAGGCCAACAAAACGAAGCAGCACAACACTGGCATTGTGTGTGCATTTTGCAAACTGATGGAAAACAGTACCTTACCACTCTCCTGCCTTTTGCATTCACATGAATATTGAAAAAGAAGGAGTTTTGGACGACTTTTTTTCTTTTCCTTGGTGCAAAACACTCTGCAAACATTTGTGCAACCTCTAGAACACGATAGGAGATGTTTTCTGTCCTGGCACAGTTTCTCCTTGCGAGACATAGTGAGAAAGCTTTTTCTAAGGTGTAGGTGACAAGAGACGCTAAAGGCCATGAACGAAGCAGCACAACACTGGCATTGTGTGTGCATTTTGCAAACTGATGGAAAACAGTACCTTACCACTCTCCTGCCTTTTGCATTCACATGAAAATTGAAAAGAAGGAGTTTTGGACGACTTTCTTTTCCTTGGTGCAAAACACTCTGCAAACATTTGTGCAACCTCTAGAACACGATAGGGAGATGTTTTCTGTCCTGGCACAGTTTCTCCTTGCGAGACATAGTGAGAAAGCTTTTTCTAAGGTGTAGGTGACAAGAGACGCTAAAGGACAAGAACGAAGCAGCACAACACTGGCATTGTGTGTGCATTTTGCAAACTGATGGAAAACAGTACCTTACCACTCTCCTGCCTTTTGCATTCACATGAAATTTGAAAAAGAAGGAGTTTTGGACGACTTTCTTTTCCTTGGTGCAAAACACTCTGCA
Organism: Camarhynchus parvulus; assembly: GCF_901933205.1. Classification (NCBI taxonomy): domain Eukaryota; kingdom Metazoa; phylum Chordata; class Aves; order Passeriformes; family Thraupidae; genus Camarhynchus; species Camarhynchus parvulus. The sequence goes on along the minus strand of NW_022148927.1, from coordinate 10,144 downwards.
AACCTTTGTGCAACCTCTAGAACACGATAGGAGATGTTTTCTGTCCTGGCACAGTTTCTCCTTGCGAGACATAGTGAGAAAGCTTTTTCTAAGGTGTAGGTGACAAGAGACGCTAAAGGACAAAACGAAGCAGCACAACACTGGCATTGTGTGTGCATTTTGCAAACTGATGGAAAACAGTACCTTACCACTCTCCTGCCTTTTGCATTCACATGAATATTGAAAAGAAGGAGTTTTGGACGACTTTTCTTTTCCTTGGTGCAAAACACTCTGCAAACCTTTGTGCAACCTCTAGAACACGATAGGAGATGTTTTCTGTCCTGGCACAGTTTCTCCTTGCGAGACATAGTGAGAAAGCTTTTTTTCTAAGGTGTAGGTGACAAGAGACGCTAAAAGGCCAAGAACGAAGCAGCACAACACTGGCATTGTGTGTGCATTTTGCAAACTGATGGAAAACAGTACCTTACCACTCTCCTGCCTTTTGCATTCACATGAATATTGAAAAGAAGGAGTTTTGGACGACTTTCTTTTTCTTGGTGCAAAACACTCTGCAAACATTTGTGCAACCTCTAGAACACGATAGGAGATGTTTTCTGTCCTGGCACAGTTTCTCCTTGCGAGACATAGTGAGAAAAAGCTTTTTCTAAGGTGTAGGTGACAAGAGACGCTAAAAGGACAAAACGAAGCAGCACAACACTGGCATTGTGTGTGCATTTTGCAAACTGATGGAAAACAGTACCTTACCACTCTCCTGCCTTTTGCATTCACATGAATATTGAAAAGAAGGAGTTTTGGACGACTTTCTTTTCCTTGGTGCAAAACACTCTGCAAACATTTGTGCAACCTCTAGAACACGATAGGAGATGTTTTCTGTCCTGGCACAGTTTCTCCTTGCGAGACATAGTGAGAAAGCTTTTTCTAAGGTGTAGGTGACAAGAGACGCTAAAGGACAAAACGAAGCAGCACAACACTGGCATTGTGTGTGCATTTTGCAAACTGATGGAAAACAGTACCTTACCACTCTCCTGCCTTTTGCATTCACATGAATATTGAAAAGAAGGAGTTTTGGACGACTTTCTTTTCCTTGGTGCAAAACACTCTGCAAACCTTTGTGCAACCTCTAGAACACGATAGGAGATGTTTTCTGTCCTGGCACAGTTTCTCCTTGCGAGACATAGTGAAAGCTTTTTCTAAGGTGTAGGTGACAAGAGACGCTAAAGGGACATGAAAAAGCAGCACAACACTGGCATTGTGTGTGCATTTTGCAAACTGATGGAAAACAGTACCTTACCACTCTCCTGCCTTTTGCATTCACATGAATATTGAAAAAGAAGGAGTTTTGGACGACTTTCTTTTTTCTTGGTGCAAAACACTCTGCAAACCTTTGTGCAACCTCTAGAACACGATAGGAGATGTTTTCTGTCCTGGCACAGTTTCTCCTTGCGAGACATAGTGAGAAAGCTTTTTCTAAGGTGTAGGTGACAAGAGACGCTAAAGGCCAAAAACGAAGCAGCACAACACTGGCATTGTGTGTGCATTTTGCAAACTGATGGAAAACAGTACCTTACCACTCTCCTGCCTTTTGCATTCACATGAATATTGAAAAGAAGGAGTTTTGGACGAACTTTTTTTCTTGGTGCAAAACACTCTGCAAACCTTTGTGCAACCTCTAGAACACGATAGGAGATGTTTTCTGTCCTGGCACAGTTTCTCCTTGCGAGACATAGTGAGAAAAAGCTTTTTCTAAGGTGTAGGTGACAAGAGACGCTAAAGGACAAAAACGAAGCAGCACAACACTGGCATTGTGTGTGCATTTTGCAAACTGATGGAAAACAGTACCTTACCACTCTCCTGCCTTTTGCATTCACATGAAAATTGAAAAAGAAGGAGTTTTGGACGACTTTCTTTTCCTTGGTGCAAAACACTCTGCAAACCTTTGTGCAACCTCTAGAACACGATAGGAGATGTTTTCTGTCCTGGCACAGTTTCTCCTTGCGAGACATAGTGAGAAAAGCTTTTTCTAAGGTGTAGGTGACAAGAGACGCTAAAGGACAAGAACGAAGCAGCACAACACTGGCATTGTGTGTGCATTTTGCAAACTGATGGAAAACAGTACCTTACCACTCTCCTGCCTTTTGCATTCACATGAATATTGAAAAAGAAGGAGTTTTGGACAACTTTCTTTTCCTTGGTGCAAAACACTCTGCAAACATTTGTGCAACCTCTAGAACACGATAGGAGATGTTTTCTGTCCTGGCACAGTTTCTCCTTGCGAGACATAGTGAGAAAGCTTTTTCTAAGGTGTAGGTGACAAGAGACGCTAAAGGACAAAAACGAAGCAGCACAACACTGGCATTGTGTGTGTGCATTTTGCAAACTGATGGAAAACAGTACCTTACCACTCTCCTGCCTTTTGCATTCACATGAATATTGAAAAGAAGGAGTTTTGGACGACTTTCTTTTCCTTTTTGGTGCAAAACACTCTGCAAACCTTTGTGCAACCTCTAGAACACGATAGGAGATGTTTTCTGTCCTGGCACAGTTTCTCCTTGCGAGACATAGTGAGAAAAGCTTTTTCTAAGGTGTAGGTGACAAGAGACGCTAAAAGGACAAAAACGAAGCAGCACAACACTGGCATTGTGTGTGCATTTTGCAAACTGATGGAAAACAGTACCTTACCACTCTCCTGCCTTTTTTTGCATTCACATGAATATTGAAAAGAAGGAGTTTTGGACGAGTTTCTTTTCCTTGGTGCAAAACACTCTGCAAACCTTTGTGCAACCTCTAGAACACGATAGGAGATGTTTTCTGTCCTGGCACAGTTTCTCCTTGCGAGACATAGTGAGAAAGCTTTTTCTAAGGTGTAGGTGACAAGAGACGCTAAAGGACAAAACGAAGCAGCACAACACTGGCATTGTGTGTGCATTTTTGCAAACTGATGGAAAACAGTACCTTACCACTCTCCTGCCTTTTGCATTCACATGAATATTGAAAAAGAAGGAGTTTTGGACGAACTTTCTTTTCCTTGGTGCAAAACACTCTGCAAACCTTTTGCAACCTCTAGAACACGATAGGAGATGTTTTCTGTCCTGGCACAGTTTCTCCTTGCGAGACATAGTGAGAAAGCTTTTTCTAAGGTGTAGGTGACAAGAGACGCTAAAGGACAAAACGAAGCAGCACAACACTGGCATTGTGTGTGCATTTTGCAAACTGATGGAAAACAGTACCTTACCACTCTCCTGCCTTTTGCATTCACATGAAAATTGTAATAGAAGGAGTTTTGGACGACTTTTCTTTCCTTGGTGCAAAACACTCTGCAAACCTTTGTGCAACCTCTAGAACACGATAGGAGATGTTTTCTGTCCTGGCACAGTTTCTCCTTGCGAGACATAGTGAGAAAGCTTTTTCTAAGGTGTAGGTGACAAGAGACGCTAAAGGACAAAACGAAGCAGCACAACACTGGCATTGTGTGTGCATTTTGCAAACTGATGGAAAACAGTACCTTACCACTCTCCTGCCTTTTGCATTCACATGAATATTGAAAAAGAAGGAGTTTTGGACGAGTTTCTTTTCCTTGGTGCAAAAACACTCTGCAAACCTTTGTGCAACCTCTAGAACACGATATATAGAGATGTTTTTCCTTGGTGCAAAACACTGTACAAACCCTTTGTGCAACCTCTAGAACACGATAGGAGATGTTTTCTGTCCTGGCACAGTTTCTCCTTGCGAGACATAGTGAGAAAGCTTTTTCTAAGGTGTAGGTGACAAGAGACGCTAAAGGACAAAACGAAAGCAGCACAACACTGGCATTGTGTGTGCATTTTGCAAACTGATGGAAAACAGTACCTTACCACTCTCCTGCCTTTTGCATTCACATGAATATTGAAAAAGAAGGAGTTTTGGACAACTTTCTTTTCCTTGGTGCAAAACACTGTACAAACCTTTGTGCAACCTCTAGAACACGATAGGAGATGTTTTCTGTCCTGGCACAGTTTCTCCTTGCGAGACATAGTGAGAAAGCTTTTTTCTAAGGTGTAGGTGACAAGAGACGCTAAAAGGACAAAACGAAGCAGCACAACACTGGCATTGTGTGTGCATTTTGCAAACTGATGGAAAACAGTACCTTACCACTCTCCTGCCTTTTGCATTCACATGAATATTGAAAAGAAGGAGTTTTGGACAACTTTTCTTTTCCTTGGTGCAAAACACTGTGCAAACCTTTGTGCAACCTCTAGAACACGATAGGAGATGTTTTCTGTCCTGGCACAGTTTCTCCTTGCGAGACATAGTGAGAAAGCTTTTTTCTAAGGTGTAGGTGACAAGAGACGCTAAAGGACAAAACGAAGCAGCACAACACTGGCATTGTGTGTGCATTTTGCAAACTGATGGAAAACAGTACCTTACCACTCTCCTGCCTTTTGCATTCACATGAATATTGAAAAAGAAGGAGTTTTGGACAACTTTCTTTTCCTTGGTGCAAAACACTGTGCAAACCTTTGTGCAACCTCTAGAACACGATAGGAGATGTTTTCTGTCCTGGCACAGTTTCTCCTTTTGCAGACATAGTGAGAAAGCTTTTCTAAGGTGTAGGTGACAAGAGACGCTAAAGGACAAAACGAAGCAGCACAACACTGGCATTGTGTGTGCATTTTGCAAACTGATGGAAAACAGTACCTACCACTCTCCTGCCTTTTGCATTCACATGAATATTGAAAAAAGAAGGAGTTTTGGACAACTTTTTTTCCTTGGTGCAAAACACTCTGCAAACCTTTGTGCAACCTCTAGAACACGATAGGAGATGTTTTCTGTCCTGGCACAGTTTCTCCTTGCGAGACATAGTGAGAAAGCTTTTTCTAAGGTGTAGGTGACAAGAGACGCTAAAGGACAAAACGAAGCAGCACAACACTGGCATTGTGTGTGCATTTTGCAAACTGATGGAAAACAGTACCTTACCACTCTCCTGCCTTTTGCATTCACATGAATATTGAAAAAGAAGGAGTTTTGGACAACTTTTTTTTCCTTTGGTGCAAAACACTGTGCAAACCTTTGTGCAACCTCTAGAACACGATAGGAGATGTTTTCTGTCCTGGCACAGTTTCTCCTTGCGAGACATAGTGAGAAAGCTTTTTCTAAGGTGTAGGTGACAAGAGACGCTAAAGGATGAAAACGAAGCAGCACAACACTGGCATTGTGTGTGCATTTTGCAAACTGATGGAAAACAGTACCTTACCACTCTCCTGCCTTTTGCATTCACATGAATATTGAAAAAGAAGGAGTTTTGGACAACTTTTTTTTTCCTTGGTGCAAAACACTCTGCAAACCTTTGTGCAACCTCTAGAACACGATAGGAGATGTTTTCTGTCCTGGCACAGTTTCTCCTTGCGAGACATAGTGAGAAAGCTTTTTCTAAGGTGTAGGTGACAAGAGACGCTAAAGGACAAAACGAAGCAGCACAACACTGGCATTGTGTGTGCATTTTGCAAACTGATGGAAAACAGTACCTTACCACTCTCCTGCCTTTTGCATTCACATGAATATTGAAAAAGAAGGAGTTTTGGACAACTTTCTTTTCCTTGGTGCAAAACACTCTGCAAACCTTTGTGCAACCTCTAGAACACGATAGGAGATGTTTTCTGTCCTGGCACAGTTTCTCCTTGCGAGACATAGTGAGAAAGCTTTTTCTAAGGTGTAGGTGACAAGAGACGCTTAAAGGACAAAACGAAGCAGCACAACACTGGCATTGTGTGTGCATTTTGCAAACTGATGGAAAACAGTACCTACCACTCTCCTGCCTTTTGCATTCACATGAATATTGAAAAAGAAGGAGTTTTGGACAACTTTTTTTCCTTGGTGCAAAACACTGTGCAAACCTTTTGTGCAACCTCTAGAACACGATAGGAGATGTTTTCTGTCCTGGCACAGTTTCTCCTTGCGAGACATAGTGAGAAAGCTTTTTCTAAGGTGTAGGTGACAAGAGACGCTAAAGGACAAAAACGAAGCAGCACAACACTGGCATTGTGTGTGCATTTTGCAAACTGATGGAAAACAGTAGTACCTTACCACTCTCCTGCCTTTTGCATTCACATGAATATTGAAAAGAAGGAGTTTTGGACAACTTTCTTTTCCTTGGTGCAAAACACTGTGCAAACCTTTGTGCAACCTCTAGAACACGATAGGAGATGTTTTCTGTCCTGGCACAGTTTCTCCTTGCGAGACATAGTGAGAAAGCTTTTTCTAAGGTGTAGGTGACAAGAGACGCTAAAAGGACAAAACGAAGCAGCACAACACTGGCATTGTGTGTGCATTTTGCAAACTGATGGAAAACAGTACCTTACCACTCTCCTGCCTTTTGCATTCACATGAATATTGAAAAAGAAGGAGTTTTGACAACTTTCTTTTCCTTGGTGCAAAACACTGTGCAAACCTTTGTGCAACCTCTAGAACACGATAGGAGATGTTTTTCTGTCCTGGCACAGTTTCTCCTTGCAGACATAGTGAGAAAGCTTTTTTAAGGTGTAGGTGACAAGAGACGCTAAAGGACAAAACGAAAGCAGCACAACACACTGGCATTGTGTGTGCATTTTGCAAACTGATGGAAAACAGTACCTTACCACTCTCCTGCCTTTTGCATTCACATGAATATTGAAAAAGAAGGAGTTTTGGACAACTTTCTTTTCCTTGGTGCAAAACACTGTGCAAACCCTTTGTGCAACCTCTAGAACACGATAGGAGATGTTTTCTGTCCTGGCACAGTTTCTCCTTGCCAGACATAGTGAGAAAGCTTTTTTCTAAGGTGTAGGTGACAAGAGACGCTAAAGGATGAAACGAAGCAGCACAACACTGGCATTGTGTGTGCATTTTGCAAACTGATGGAAAACAGTACCTTACCACTCTCCTGCCTTTTGCATTCACATGAATATTGAAAAAGAAGGAGTTTTGGACAACTTTCTTTTTGGTGCAAAAACACTGTACAAACCTTTGTGCAACCTCTAGAACACGATAGGAGATGTTTTCTGTCCTGGCACAGTTTCTCCTTGCGAGACATAGTGAGAAAGCTTTTTCTAAGGTGTAGGTGACAAGAGACGCTAAAGGACAAAACGAAGCAGCACAACACTGGCATTGTGTGTGCATTTTGCAAACTGATGGAAAACAGTACCTTACCACTCTCCTGCCTTTTGCATTCACATGAATATTGAAAAAGAAGGAGTTTTGGACAACTTTTTTTTCCTTGGTGCAAAACACTGTACAAACCTTTTGTGCAACCTCTAGAACACGATAGGAGATGTTTTCTGTCCTGGCACAGTTTCTCCTTTTGCCAGACATAGTGAGAAAGCTTTTTCTAAGGTGTAGGTGACAAGAGACGCTAAAGGACAAAACGAAGCAGCACAACACTGGCATTGTGTGTGCATTTTGCAAACTGATGGAAAACAGTACCTTACCACTCTCCTGCCTTTTGCATTCACATGAATATTGAAAAAGGAGGAGTTTTGGACAACTTTCTTTTCCTTGGTGCAAAAACACTGTACAAACCTTTGTGCAACCTCTAGAACACGATAGGAGATGTTTTCTGTCCTGGCACAGTTTCTCCTTGCGAGACATAGTGAGAAAAGCTTTTTCTAAGGTGTAGGTGACAAGAGACGCTAAAGGACAAAACGAAGCAGCACAACACTGGCATTGTGTGTGCATTTTGCAAACTGATGGAAAACAGTACAGTACCTTTACCACTCTCCTGCCTTTTGCATTCACATGAATATTGAAAAGAAGGAGTTTTGGACAACTTTTTTTTCCTTGGTGCAAAACACTGTACAAACCTTTGTGCAACCTCTAGAACACGATAGAGATGTTTTCTGTCCTGGCACAGTTTCTCCTTGCGAGACATAGTGAGAAAGCTTTTTCTAAGGTGTAGGTGACAAGAGACGCTTAAAGGACAAAACGAAGCAGCACAACACTGGCATTGTGTGTGCATTTTGCAAACTGATGGAAAACAGTACCTTACCACTCTCCTGCCTTTTGCATTCACATGAATATTGAAAAAGAAGGAGTTTTGGACAACTTTCTTTTCCTTTGGTGCAAAACACTGTACAAACCTTTGTGCAACCTCTAGAACACGATAGGAGATGTTTTCTGTCCTGGCACAGTTTCTCCTTGCGAGACATAGTGAGAAAGCTTTTTCTAAGGTGTAGGTGACAAGAGACGCTAAAGGACAAAACGAAGCAGCACAACACTGGCATTGTGTGTGCATTTTGCAAACTGATGGAAAACAGTACCTTACCACTCTCCTGCCTTTTTGCATTCACATGAATATTGAAAAAGAAGGAGTTTTGGACAACTTTCTTTTCCTTGGTGCAAAACACTGTACAAACCTTTGTGCAACCTCTAGAACACGATAGAGATGTTTTCTGTCCTGGCACAGTTTCTCCTTGCGAGACATAGTGAGAAAGGTTTTTCTAAGGTGTAGGTGACAAGAGACGCTAAAGGACAAACGAAGCAGCACAACACTGGCAACACTGGCATTGTGTGTGCATTTTGCAAACTGATGGAAAACAGTACCTTACCACTCTCCTGCCTTTTGCATTCACATGAATATTGAAAAGAAGGAGTTTTGGACAACTTTCTTTTCCTTGGTGCAAAACACTGTACAAACCTTTGTGCAACCTCTAGAACACGATAGGAGATGTTTTCTGTCCTGGCACAGTTTCTCCTTGCGAGACATAGTGAGAAAGCTTTTTCTAAGGTGTAGGTGACAAGAGACGCTTAAAGGACAAAACGAAGAAGCAGCACAACACTGGCATTGTGTGTGCATTTTGCAAACTGATGGAAAACAGTACCTTACCACTCTCCTGCCTTTTGCATTCACATGAATATTGAAAAAGAAGGAGTTTTGGACAACTTTCTTTTCCTTGGTGCAAAACACTGTACAAAACCTTTGTGCAACCTCTAGAACACGATAGGAGATGTTTTCTGTCCTGGCACAGTTTCTCCTTGAGACGAGACATAGTGAGAAAGCTTTTTCTAAGGTGTAGGTGACAAGAGACGCTAAAGGACAAAGACGAAGCAGCACAACACTGGCATTGTGTGTGCATTTTGCAAACTGATGGAAAACAGTACCTTACCACTCTCCTGCCTTTTGCATTCACATGAATATTGAAAAAGAAGGAGTTTTGGACAACTTTTTTTTGGTGCAAAACACTGTACAAACCTTTGTGCAACCTCTAGAACACGATAGAGATGTTTTCTGTCCTGGCACAGTTTCTCCTTGCGAGACATAGTGAGAAAGCTTTTTCTAAGGTGTAGGTGACAAGAGACGCTTAAAGGACAAAACGGCAGCACAACACTGGCATTGTGTGTGCATTTTGCAAACTGATGGAAAACAGTACCTTACCACTCTCCTGCCTTTGCATTCACATGAATGAATATTGAAAAGAAGGAGTTTTGGACAACTTTTTTTTCCTTGGTGCAAAACACTGTACAAACCTTTGTGCAACCTCTAGAACACGATAGGAGATGTTTTCTGTCCTGGCACAGTTTCTCCTTTGCGAGACATAGTGAGAAAGGTTTTTCTAAGGTGTAGGTGACAAGAGACGCTAAAAGACAAAAAACGAAGCAGCACAACACTGGCATTGTGTGTGCATTTTGCAAACTGATGGAAAACAGTACCTTACCACTCTCCTGCCTTTTGCATTCACATGAATATTGAAAAAGAAGGAGTTTTGGACAACTTTCTTTTCCTTGGTGCAAAACACTGTACAAACCTTTGTGCAACCTCTAGAACACGATAGGAGATGTTTTCTGTCCTGGCACAGTTTCTCCTTGCCAGACATAGTGAGAAAGCTTTTTCTAAGGTGTAGGTGACAAGAGACGCTAAAGGACAAAAACGAAGCAGCACAACACTGGCATTGTGTGTGCATTTTGCAAACTGATGGAAAACAGTACCTTACCACTCTCCTGCCTTTTGCATTCACATGAATATTGAAAAGAAGGAGTTTTGGACAACTTTTTTCCTTTGGTGCAAAACACTGTACAAACCTTTGTGCAACCTCTAGAACACGATAGGAGATGTTTTCTGTCCTGGCACAGTTTCTCCTTGCGAGACATAGTGAGAAAGCTTTTTCTAAGGTGTAGGTGACAAGAGACGCTAAAGGAG
>NW_022148926.1:0-13173 GCF_901933205.1 Camarhynchus parvulus | reverse complement strand
TGCTCCAGTAACTACTCAACAGCTAATTAATGCAGGATATGACCTATATCAAGAATTACCAAAGTTACAAATAGGTATGGATATTAAGGTTCTTAAAGCAATGCTTGTGCATCCTAAAGTGAAGAAATTAGTACAAAAGGATGAATCAAACCACTAAACGCATGACATGGCAGATAGAACACGATTCAGAAAGCATAAAGAGTGTCCTGACCGAGGTAGAACAAGTAGGTCAACACCATTGGTGGGATATCTTTACAGGATACTCCCCAACAGCAACACAGGTCTTACACTACCTGGTGCACCCAATACTGATTATAACCATAGTCATGTTTTTACTAACCCTCATGAATATAGGTCTGTGGTGGAAACTAAAAACCATGATGAAAAGAACCCAAATGATCTGGGCAATGGTATGAGTGTATCAGCGCCCTTTAGGATTAGAACTTGATGAAAGAATTCGTAAGTTATAAGAAAAGGGGGGAAATGAAGCCACTTAAACGAACAGTCTTTGAGAAATAGGGGGTTAAACTGTAGAATGCAAGGCATTTGTGAAAAGCTCAGCATTGAGGGATCATGGAAGCAATAAACTGTCTAAGAAAATGGAACCCACTGATAGGGAACCATAATAAACAAGATAAAGACAAGGAAACTATAACCTAAGCAGTTTTCAGAGCCAACAATGTCAGTTTTGACCTACTAAGCCACTGAGACCATGCCAACTACACCAGGAAGCCACCCAAATTAGGAGAGGTTCAATAGTTTACTTGAGGAAGACCCACCAGGGAAGACCCCCGCCTGATGAAGGCTACCAGAACTCCCACCAAAATGACTCCTCAAAATGAGAGACCCCACCTACGCTCCACCTATATATGAATATGCATGCAAAGATATGAATATGCATATAATATGATGTAACCTATGTTCAAAATTGTATAAAAGGCTGCTTTTGGTGCTAACAGTAGAATCCTTTGTTCCAGGGAGACCTGGAGGATTCTCCAACGCGTTGCTAATAAATACCTCCTGCTTATAGACTTGGAAACTTAGTCTCTGAGCAGTTATTATTTCGCCTTTTGGGGCAGAATTCGGCATCACCGGGAGGTGGAGGGGTACCCTGGAAGGGGCGGGGCAGGGGCAGGCAGAGCCCTGTCTGTTCCCTGTGCCCTGTGCAGGTGAGGAGGGCAGGGATGGAGCAGCTCTGGGAACACCTGGAATCCAGACAGGGTCACTCCCCACAGCCCTACCACGGCAGCAGGGCACAGCCACTGCTCGATATTTCCACACTTTTCCCTCTTGTCTGGCAGCCGAGCCAGGACCCTGTGGCAGCCACTCTCTGGTCACAGAGAGCAGCAAGCACAACTTTCCCAGGCCTTGTCCTGGTGAAGGCTGTGAGAAGATCGGTGAAAAGAATGAGAAACAATTCTTATCTTCACTTGCTGCACCCATGGTTGTGAACATGTGAAATGTGTTATGGAGGTTTGTTTACCAGCAGGTAATTTCTTAATTGGCCACTGGTGATGGTGTTTTAATTACAAGGACCAATTAGGTTCAAGCTGTATGGGACTGTCTGCAAGGGCAATGAGTTTCTTAATAAGTACAGTACATTAAAGCGATTGATCAGCCTTCTGGAATCATGGAGTCAGTGCTAATTATTAATTGGCAGGAACCCATGCTACAACAGAACTCATACATTCTTTCTGGGAGGTTCCAACAGGCTGCTGGTTTTGTTCAAGAAGGAGGTCCAGGTCAGGTTTTTGAGCAGATCAGTGTGGGATTTGCAGTAGTGCTGGATTTCACTCAGTCCCTTGGGAAAAGGGACAAGATAATCAATTGCTGCATTTCCAGACTGGTTCGCTCACAGCTGCCCCTGCATCGCGGGTTTCCATCCAGTCCTGCTCTGAAAACCATCAAAGGCCCTCACAGAGCCACTGCTTGGGCTCCCTTTGTGGTTTGTGCTTCTTGCAGGGCTGAGCAAACCAAAGCCAGGCCTTTTTCCCCCACAGAATTCTCACCTCTGCAGCAGCTCTAAAGCTGCCAGCATCAAAGCCAAGGGGGCAGGGGGACCCTCAGGTGCTGGCTGCCAGCTGGGGCTGGCCAGAGCAGGGCTGGGCAATGGCCATCCCTGTGCAGTGGGGCTGGGCCATGGCTGGGCCCCACCCTTGGATGGCCACTGGCTTCAAGGAGCAGGAGTTTGGGAGCTCCTTCCTGCCCAGGGGCCCCATTCCCCAGCTGCTCTTGCTGGCTCAGATCCTGCAGGGGACGAGCAAGAATGGAGAAGTCTGGACCCACCCCTGGCGCTGCTATCCCCCAGGACAGGATCCCCTTGTCCAGCATGTGTCCCCCTGGGACAGGATCCCCCCAGGACAGGAGCCCCTGGATGTGCCCCCCGGGACAGACCCCTCCCCCACCACAGTGTGACATTCAGCACAAACAGCCTCTTCCTTCTGCTGCAGGAGAGAGAAAGTGAAAGTGTTGGGAGGGCACAGCTGGACGCCCCCATCCCCCACAGCCCCCCCAACCCTCCCTGCAGACCCCTCACCCCTGCTTGCCCCAGCCTGGGCTTCCCCCAACCCATTCCCTGCTCAGGAGCTCCCCAGGATCATCATGGCATGAACTGGGAGGTTGGGAATTGGAGGGATAAAAGGAAGGAAATGGAAATGAAGAATGGAAAATGCCCCTGGGGGTTGGGGGGGCACAGACACAGAGCACCTCTGAATTTACTTTTGTTGCCCCCCCAAATCACAGCAGGGCTAGCCCCTGGGTCACCCCAAAATCTGAGGCACCCAGGGAAGGAGCTGTGACCCACATGCACATCCTGTCACTGTCCATCCCCGGCAAACTCATTCCCCTGGGAAGCTGACCCTGGGATCCCCATTCCTTCTGTCTCCCCTTCTCTGGGACGCCCATCCCGGGGCTGCCATTCCCCAGGATCTCCATGGCCCAGCACCCCATTCCCAAGGTACCCTCTCCTGTTCATTCCATCTCCTGAAATCCCCGTTTCCCAGGGACCTTAATTCTCCCAGTTCCCCCGTTCCCCCTGCACCCCATCCCTGGAACACCCATCCCCTTACGAGGGATTTATTACTATTACAATTTATTACAATTAATAGATTTTTCTATATACCCTTTTAAACTTTTAAACCTACTTTACCTTTCTCCCAGTCTCATCTCAAAACAAAAAAGAAATAAATACATTCTGATAAATGCACTAATAATTACCTAACACTAAACCCACCACACTAATTATTACATTAACTGAAATATCTCAAATTAGCAAACCAAAACAATGACACCAAATCCCTTGGGCCCACATTGTTCAGGGACTCCCATCCCTGAGTCCCCCCAGCCCTGGGGACCCCCATGCACACGGCACCCCCATCCCCAGTGACATCCCCTCATCAGGATGCCAGTTCCCCATGGACCCCATTCCCTGGACCCCCCATTCCCCTGGGCACCCATCCCTGGCTCCCCAAACCCCCTGAGTGCCCCTGCTCCTGGCAAGCCCATGTCCCACCGACCCAGAGACAGCCTTGTCCCCAGCATGTCCCCACAGCCTGCCCCCTGCTTGTGGCCACCCTGCCCCCCACCAAGGGCCACCTCCACGTGGGGACGGACGTGACCTCGCTTCCTTCCCCTTCATCCCAAGAGCCGCCAGCCAGGGGAGCGGTGGCCACAGCAGCGAGTGACAGCCAGTGCACATGGCTGGGGACACCGGGATGGCCGGGAAGGTGGCGCTGCTCCTGTGGGGTGAGTGCCCCGGGCACGGGCCTGACACCCCGGGGATGGGCCCTGGTGAGGCAGAGACTAGTGGGGAGGGGCACAGGGAGGCTGCAGAGTCTCCTGAGGTCCCCAGTGCCAGGAGAGTCAATGCATGAGGTGACCAGGGCTGTGGGGTGGCTGTGAGGACAGGAGAGGGGGCACAGGGCTGGAGGGATAGGAAGGTGGGGACAGGGACATAGGGATGCAGGGGTGCAGGGACAGGGAGAAGAGGACAAGCACAATGTGGATGGGCCGTGGAGACAGAGGCCATGGGGCTGGCGGGTGGACCTGTGCTAGCACAGTGTCCCCATCGAGACGTCTGTGTCACACAAATGTCCCCATGGGGACAGTTCCGGGGCAGCCCCTATGACCCATTCCCCCGTGCACCAATGTCCCCACAGTGCCACCCCCACCCAGCCCTGTCCCTTCTCCCTTCCAGCCCAGACCCTCGGCCTCACTGGTGAGTCCTCAGGGGATGCCATGGCCCCACCCCGCTGTCCCCAGCCCCACGCTGGCCCTGGCAGGCTGGTGTCCCCTGTCACCCACAGGTGCCCAGACCACCCAGCTCCTGGTGGAGCCCCCCTGGACCCCAGCGGTGCTGTGGGACCGGGTGACACTGACCTGCCAGGGCTCGGGGACTGCCGGTGCCACCACCTGGTACAAGGACGGGCAGCGCTGGAGGCAGGAGGGACAGCACCGCCTCAATGTCACTGAGAGTGGCACCTACACGTGTGAGAGACCTGGCAGTGGGCACAGCCCTCCTGTGAGAGTCTTAGATGGTGAGGGTAGTTTGGGTGTCCCCATCCTGGCACCCGCAGTGACCCCAGGGCTCTGGGTGGGCTCCACTCCATGGGTCACCTCCTGTGTGACAAGAGGCCGTCCGCTGCTCTGGGGACATCCCAGAACATCCCAGTGCCCATGGATCCTGTTTGCGGAATTGGGGATCCCTGGTGTGCTGTGTGTGAGCCAATATGGGGGTCGCGGTGGCATTGAGACCCGCCAGGTCCCCTCGGTGTAACAGGACCCCTGTGTCCCACAGCCTCATTGGTGCTGCAGGTGCCGCACGGGGCGCTGCTGGAGGGGGACACAGTGACACTGCGCTGCCGGCGCTGGCGGGACAACCCAGTCAGCTCAGTGTCTTTCTACCACGAGGAGAAGAAACTGCAGGAGCTCCGCGATGGGACTGAGCTGTCCCTGTCCCCTCTGCAGCTGCACCACAGCGGCAGCTACAGCTGCAAGGGCTGGGTGAAATCCAGGGTGTCACGGGGATGGGAGAAGTCGGCACCAGTGACAGTGACAGTGCATGGTGAGCAGCCCACAGCCTCCAACCCGACACCCCCACAGCCCCTTGTCAGGGACTCGGGCTCACAAAGCCCCCTCCCCTCTCCTTCCCTGAGCTCTTCTCAAGTGCCAGTACTGGAGGGTCCTCCTGAGCCCACCGTGGGGTCCCCCCTGACTCTCAGCTGCCTCAGCACCCCCAGCCCCCTGCGGCCCCCGAGCCCCCCTCCTGCAGGTGTTCTACCGGGACGGGCAGGTGGTGGGGAGACCCACAGGGTCCCCGCAGCTACTGGTGCCGCCATGGGGGTCTCCCACTCGGGGAATTACAGCTGCCAGGTGCGCTCCGAGGGGGGGGCCGTGAGGAAGAGCAGCGCCCGGCTCCGCATCACGGTGCACAGTGAGTGCGGGGATGGGCACGGGGAGCCCCCAGAGACGCCCCGAGGCCCCTGATTGGGGACCTCCACGTCCTTCAGACACCTTTCGTGTGTCCCTTCACCTCTGCCCTGTGTCCCGCACCCCTCCCTGATGTGACCCCATCCACAAAATCCCCAATCTCACCCATCACCTCCGTCCCTATCCCCCCGCACCGGCTCCCAGTCCCTCCCTGTGCCTTCAGCCCTGTCTGTGTCCCCGCAGTTCCCGTGGCCAATGCCACCATCACCCCCGGTCCCCTGGCACACCAGGTGCATGCAGGTGACAATGTGACCCCTGCTGCTCAGTGCAGGTGGGCTCAGCCCCTGTCACCTTCACCTGGCTGCACAATGGGCAGGAGGTGGCGGGGTCCCCTCCTGGAGCTCGGGGGACATCGATGTGGGACATTCGGGGCTACCCCTACCAGTGCGTGGCCATCCAACCAGCTGGGACAGGGCGGGGCACCCGTTCGGGCACTCAGCCCTGAGCTGACCCTGATGGTGAACACATGGGGACACAGGGAGACAGGTGGGGTCCCACAGGGTCACCAGGGAGTGCAGGACCCCTGGAGTGGTGGGTGACCCTGATGTGTCCCCCGTCTGTTTCTTGCAGTGGCCGCAGGGGTCGGTGGGGCCCTTTTGTTCCTGCTCGTGGGTGTCATTGTGGCTTGGCACCGCTGGCACCGTGTGGGTGGGTGACAGTGGGGGGACAGGGGTCATGGAGAGGGATGGGAAGGCCCCCAGAGAAGGGGAGGCCATAGGCAGGCAGCACCCACAGCCCCCTGGCTTGGGAGAGGCTGAGCCCCCAGTGACCATGGCTCAGAGCCCTGGGGAGCTGTTGGAGGGTCCTGCAGGGATGTTGGGGGTTCTATCAGGGGTCCCCCTCCCTGCCAGGCTCGGGGTTCTGGGGGCTCAGGCTGTTGGTGCAAGTGGGGTGGGTCAGGGATACTGGGGGGCCTGGGGAGAATTGTGTGTCTGGTGGTGGTTCAGCATTCCCAAGGGTGGATGGGGGCCCCTGGCTCTCCAAAGTCACCCCTCCAGTTTTCCTTTGCAGATGCCAGGAAGCACCAGGAAAGGTGAGTGCAGGCTCCAGCCATGATACACCTTTACCCAAACCCCCAGCACCTCCCATCCCCTTCCACACACCCCTTTATTCCCCACAGGGCCCCCCCAGACCCCTGGCACCCCCCGGTGGAGGATCCCTCAGGCGAACCATGGGCTGCACAGGCAACCATGGGAACCCAGTGACATCTATGACAATCTACACCCAAAAAGTTGTGATGTGCTCTGGGAAGCGGGAGGCACTGGGTGACACTGGGGGTGCTCCCTCCATGGCTCCTGTGGTTGCCCATCCTTCCAAGGGAGGTGGTCATGGCTCAGGGGGAGGCTGCACAGGGCACCCTGTGCTCCCCATTTCCTCTCCCAGTACCCCCAAGGGCTCCCCCATCCCTTTGCTCGTAGCTGCAGGGGCTCCCCAGCCCATCAAGTGCCCAGGTACCCTCAGGGACTGCCCCATTCTCTCCCCACAGTGCTTGCAGTACACCCAGGGGCTTCCCCATTCCCCCCCACTACCCCTGTCCCATCCCACTGCAAAAGGGGAGTCGGGGAGGATTCTTGCTGAAAGGTTTCTCAGATGAAAATGAAGAACAAACTCAAGCAATATTAAATCTGAGAACTGTTTATTGATAAAAGGAGGGGTAAGTGTTCTTAATGAGGTTTGGCTCAAGCCGGCACCAAAATTTTGGGGAGGGGGGCCCGATTTCCAAACGGCCCTCGGCTGGGGAAGGACGCATCGTCGGGCTGGTCGGGCTTCGACGGGGTCCCCTTCCTCTTCTGGGGTCATGGAAAGGTGGGGGCAGAGGGAACCCAACGCTGGGCACATCCCCCTGGGGAAAATTAGGCCCAACGAAAAAATGAGGCCCTCGGGGCCCAAAAGGGAAAACGGGCGAAGGGAAAAGGACCGGAAAGGGAAGGATACGGAATTTTCCCATGGAAAATATTTAATTTTCAACACAATAAATTTTTTTTTTTTATTCATATTTTTAATTTTAAATGAATTGGGACCAATGACCCATGCACCAAAAGGGTGTCCACACCCCCACCACACACGTTCAATTGGCGTTCCCACCCACCAGCCTACCCCCCCTTGGTTTTAAACTTCCACTTTAAAAAACCCGGGAGAAAAAGGTGAGAACTGTTTGGGAACTTTGCTTTTTGCTTCCCCTTCAAAAGCCCCACAAACCGTAAAAGGGGGAAAGCCCAAAGCAAAAGCCCCGTTGGCCTTTGTGTTTTTTCAAAGGCCCCCAGGGTTTTGCCCTAACCCCACCCCCACCGCCAGGGGGGCCCAAAGCCCCCTGAGGAGGGGGAAAACAGGGTTCCCAGAATGGCCAAAGATCATTTTTCCTCTGGTAAAAGGGCAAACCTGAGGAGGGAAAGGCTCCAAAGGGGAAAGTTTAAAACCCCCGGGCAAAAATGGCCAAACGGCAGTTTTCTTTTGCCTCAAAAGCTGGGAAACCCCTTTGGGAAACCCCCTCTTTCTGAAAAACAAAACCTGGGCAGGGCCTTTCTTTTTGGGGAACCCTTTTTCACAAAAAAAAAATTTGGGAAATAATTTGGGTTTGGGGGTTTCCAAAGGGGGGCTGGGGCAAATCCAAGGGTTTTAAAGAGGGGGAAAAAAAGTTTGGTGTGGGGGAAATTTAAAATTTTTTGTTGAGGGGCCCCTGGCCTTGGGGCCAGGCAAAGGGGGCCCTCCCTGGGGGAAAGTTGGGAAACCCTTTGGCCTGGGACTCCAGGTTGTCCCCCCCAAAAGAATTTCCCAAAAAATCCCCGCCCTTTTCCCCCTTTGGGGAAAGGGGTTTGGCCGGCCGGCTTTGGTTGGGAATGTGGTGTAAAGGCCACCCCCCCAGGGAGGTGGGCTTTTGCTTTGGGTGGGACCCCTGAGACCTGCCTGGGGTCAGGGTGCCCCTTCCATCCGGGACGGAGAGCAGTCGGGTGTCCGCAGGGCGGTGCCTGGCCCCGGGACATGCTACGCCCAGTGGGCACTGGGATCCAACCTGCTGCCTTAGCTTCGCCCGTGCCGGTGGTGGTGCCGGGAAAGCCCGGAGTTTGCAAAAGGAGGATTTCCTCCGCCTCCCTCCGAGGCGCCTCCCCTGAGGGGGGAGTTGGAGCCCCCGCGGGCGGGAGTGCCCCCTGCAGGCCCCTGCTGGCCGGGAGTGCTCCCGAGCCCCCCTGCGGCGCTTATAACGCCACAAAACCAACGGCCTTAGGGGAGGGAAAGTTCTGGGTTTGCTTTTGTTCTGTTCTGGCTCATAAACCCCAGCAAAGAGCTGTTATTCCTTTTCCACACTTTTGCCTGGAAGTCCCATAATTTTCAAATTTAAAAAAGTTTTAATGGGTCTTTCCATTCCAGGAACCTTCCTATTTTCCTTGGATATATTTCATTTAAATGAGTTGCCAACCCTCAGTTCCAGAGTAGATAGGACAGACATGCCAAGAACAGACATGGTCAGGGATTACCCCATGTCGCCTTTTGCCAGTTGGGCCACCAAGGGCCCTCTCCCCCAGGTGGCACTTGGTCATGTTGCCACCGGAGGGCTTTGCAGAGCCGCCACACTTCCCTAATGTGCCTTTCTGGACTGATGAAGATGGGCCTGTCTCACCAAAAGCAAGGCCTGACCCACCCCCCTGCCAACAAGCGTACCAAAATGTCTCCAGACACCAAACCTTTCCAGTCTCCGAGCCCTGGGGAAAGGGAGAGGCTTGAACCCCACAGGGCCTTTGACACAGGTGGGGGAACAGCAGAAGAGGGGTTTGGGAAGGGGGACCAGAGATCCAAGGCTCCAGAAGGCCACTTTGGCCATCAAAGCAAGGAAGGCCCAGGGCCCCGCCTGACAAACAAACCCTGGACACTTCCCCAGCATGTTTTCCACCTTCCTAGAATTCCTCCTACCTACCCTTTGACCATCCGTTGCTGTTGTGTTGGTTTTAATCTCTGATTGCTGTGTCAGGAAATTGTTCTCTCGCCCCTTGGGATCTTTGTGCCCCAGGGGAGGGAGAGGGCAGTTTTGGTGGACACACACAGAGGGGTACCCATGGGTGGGGGGACCCCAGTGCCCCCGTTCCCCAGTGCCCACATTCCCCGGGATGTCACCGGTTCCCGCGGGCCCCTGGGTCCCCGAGTCTCCCAGGGTCACCTGGGGATCCTGGAGGGTGGTGGCACGGGGACGCCTGAGACACGGGCTGTGGGATTTGGGGGGTGACACTGTGGGTGCCGTGTCCCTCCTGGTCCCCCGACTCACCCCCTGCCCTCTTGGTGACCAATTGTACAGCACCCCCCTTCCTCTGGGGGCCGGGCATCCGGGGGCCTGAGGAATAAAGGGGATGTGGGGGGGGAGGGAGGTCTGGGGTTGGGGAAAAATGGGAGAGGGTGGTTTGAGCCCCCACCACCTTCCTGTTGCTTCCGGCAGCTGCAGAGAAAGAGGGAGAGGGACTTGGGGTCCCGGCCCTGACCCTCTCAGGATTCCCAACCCCATGGCACCCCCCACCCACAGGACCCCCAAGCATCCCTGAGGCCCTCCAGAATTGTGAACCACCCCACCCCCGACCACCCAGCCTCAAGAACACAAAGCCCAGAGGGCAGAGACCCCCAAACACCACCAGGGCGCTGAAAAACCCCCCATCCCTGCACAACCCTCCAGTGTTCCCCAAACCCTGCAGGACCCCGCCATGGTCACAATTTGAGGCTGTGGGTGCTGCCCATTGTTCCCCAACTCTGGGAGCCCTCTGCAGCTCCTGGGATGCTTGTCCCCCAGTCACCCACCCACACGGTGCCACCGTGCCAGGCCACAATGACACCCACGAGCAAGGGAACAAAAGGGCCCCCACCGGGACCCCCGGGCCACTGTAAGAAACAGAGGGGGACACTCAGGGTACCCATCCCCCAGGGGTCCCACCCTGGTGACCCCATGTGACCCCACCTTGACCCAAGGTAAGGTGCCCCCGGGACCAGCTCAGGACTGAGGCCGAACACGCGTGCCCGCCCGTCCCAGCTGGTTGGTGGCCAGCACGGTAGGGCCCCAAGTCCCACACCCATGTCCCCGCCCGGAGGGGGACCCTGGGCCACCTCCCGCCCGTTGTGCAGCCAGGTGAAGGTGACAGGGGTGAGCCCACCTGCACTGAGCAGTGCAGGGTCACGTTGGTCACCCATGCCTTGGGTGTGAAACCGGGGTGATGGAGGATTGGCCAGGGCCTGTGGGGACAAGACAGGGCTGGCACTGGGTGAGGGGGATGGGGGGTGCCGGGGGTGGGGTCACCCCAGCCCGGGGTCCCGCCCCCAGGACGGTGAATCGGGGTACTGCCCCATGCTGTCCCGCCGCTGACCCGCACCGGATCCACTGTCATTGTCCCCAGCGGGGTGCAGGTCCAGGCGGGGCCGGTGCCCGGGGCCCCCAAGCCTCCCAGTGCCGGAGAAGGAAGGGGACCTGCGCCCTGTCCACTGTGCAGCTCAGCACCAGGTGTCCCCAAGTGCCACCTTCCCCGGGGCTGCACTGACAGGACACCCCCGAGGGTGGGACCCCTGTTGGAGGAGGGGACACCAGGGGAAAGTGAGAGACCCGGGGGTTTGGGGAGGGGCTGGGAACTCCAGATGATGGGAGAGGGGGCGAGAGATTGAGGAGCCGAGGGGCTTAGAAAGGAACCCCGAGGGATGATGAGGGTCAGGGAGGGAACACCTGGAGAGGGAGGGGGCAACACCAGGGAGGGTATGGGGACACAGGGAGAGGATGGTGTGACCTGGGGAATGTGCAGAGACCTCAGAGAGGGGTGAAGGGACCCAGGGAGTGGTGAGGGGATCCGACGAGTGATGGAGGGAAACACGAGCCAGGAATGGGGGGACCTGGGGAGGGATCCGGTGCAGCGATGGCAGGACACAGAAAAGGTTCCAGGGAAGGATGGGGTTACCCATGTAGGGGCTGGGGGACCCAGGGAGGGACCCGAGAAAGGAGGGTGGGAGCCAGGGAGGGATCCGGAAAGGTTGGGTGCCCCATGGCAGATGTCAGGGAGGGCTGGGGGATGCCAGGCAGTGTGGGGACCTGAGGCATCTCTGGGGCTCCCGTGCCCATCCCCGCACTCACTGTGCACCGTGATGCGGAGCCGGCACTGCTCTTCCAGACGAACCCCCTCGGAGTGCACCTCACAGTGATAATTCCCGAGTGGGAGACCCCATGGCGGGCACCAGCAGCTGCAGAGACCCTGCGGGCTCCCACCACCTGCCCGCCCCGGTAGAACACGTGCAGGAGGGGGCTCGGGGCCGCAGGGGGCTGGGGGTGCTGAGGCAGCTGAGAGTCAGGGGACCCCTGGGTGGATCAGGGGACCGTCCAGCACCGCACTGAGAAGAGCTCTGGGAAGGAGAGGGAGGTGAGGTCTGTGACACTGAGTCCAATGGGAAGTGGCTTTGGGGATGTCAGGAGATTGGAGTTCCAGCCATGGGGGTGCTCACCGTGCACTGTCACTGTCACTGCTGCTGACTGTGGCTGCTGGGACCCCACCCAGCCCTCACATCCGTAGCGGCCGCTGTGATGCAGCTGCAGCGGGGACAGGGACAGTTCGGTCCCCTTGAGGGACCCCCCGAGATCCTTCTCATCCTGGTAAAATTGCACCCTGGTGAGATGGTTGTCCTGCTGGCACCGGCAGCGCAGTGTCACCGTGTCCCCCTCCCGCAGTGCCTGCGCTGGCACCTGCAGCACCAGTGGGTCTGTGGGACAGGAAGGTCACATCTCACTGATGGGACCATTCTGAGGTGGGTGCCCATAGCACCGGGGACATCTGGGTGCACTGGGATGCACTGGGGTGCACTGGGATGTCCCTGTGTGCAGGGCACAGGCTCTTGCCACACGAGGGCTGTGAGGCCACCCACGAGTGGAGCCCACCCTGAGTTCTCAGGGGCCACCCTGATCATTTAAGATCCCTGCTCACCATCTAAGACTGTCACATGGGGGCTGTGCCCGGTTCCGGGTCTGTCACACGTGAAGGTGCCACTCTCAGTGACAGTGAGGTGGTGCTGTCCCTCCTGCTTCCAGCGCTGCCCATCCTTGTACCAGGTGGTGGCACCGGCGGTCCCCAAGCCCTGGCAGGTCAGTGTCACCCGGTCCCACAGCACCGCCGGCCTCCAGGGGGGCTCCACCAGGAGCTGGGTGGTCTGGGCACCTGTGGGTGACAGGGGACACCAGCCTGCCAGGGCCAGCGTGGGGCTGGGGACAGCGGGGTGGGGCCATGGCATCCCCTGAGGACTCACCAGCGAGGCCGAGGGTCTGGGCTGGAAGGGAGAAGGGACAGGGCTGGGTACGGTTGGCACTGTGGGGACATTGGCACCAGGGTACAGGGTGTGGTGGCTGTCTCCAAAAACTGTCCCTGTGGGGACAGCAGTTCTTGTGGGAAAGTGTGTTTGGGATATCCCAAAAAGATTTGGATAGGCAGAGGAACATGCCTGTGTCACAGCCACCTGTGCACCACATCCCTGTGGCACAGACACCTTGGGAACAGGGACACTGAGGCCACCCTGGGCTGAGGCACAACATGGGGACACTGTGGACACCTCGGGCACGAGGACACCACGGACACAGCCCACGCTGGCCCAGGTCACCCCCACCAGATCATGATCCCATCTCCATGATCCCATCCCCATGGCCACATCCTCACCAATCTTGTCCCCTTCTGTCCCTCATCCCGTTCT
>NW_022148925.1:0-13174 GCF_901933205.1 Camarhynchus parvulus | reverse complement strand
GGGGATTTGGGGACATTTGGGGACAATGAGAATTTGGGGACAATTTGGGGTGAATTTGGGGATTTGGGGAGTCAATGAGAATTTGGTGGGGTTTGGGGGTTGGGGAGGATTTGGGGGGACAATTTGGGGACAATTTGGGAGGAATTTGGGGACATTTGGGGACACTGGGAATTTGGGCACATTTGGGGACACTGGGAATTTGGGGGCAATCGAGGTTTCGGTGAGCCCCTCAGGTGCCGCCAGCCCAGTGAGCCAGGTGTGTCCCCCAGGTGATCATGGTGACGGGGACCACCCGGTGGCGGCCAAGGCCATCGGGGCGCAGGTGGGCATCATCTCCGGAGGCAGACCCGAGGGGCGTGTGGCGCCTGCACCTGCCCCTGGAGCAGGTAACGCCCAGGTGAGTGCACAGGTGGGACACGAGTGCACAGGTAATGCCCACGTGAGTGCACAGGTGAGCACAGGTGAGCACAGGTAGCGCCCACGTGAGTGCACAGGTGAGACACAGGTGAGCACAGGTGAGCGCACAGGTGAGCACAGGTGGGACAGGTGAGAGCCAGGTGAGACTTGGGTGAGAGCCTCCACCTGCCCCCGGGCAGGTAGCGTAGCCCGGTGAGTGCACAGGTGAGACACAGGTGAGTGCACAGGTGAGCGCACAGGCGAGCACAGGTAACGCCCAGGTGAGTGCACAGGTGAGCACAGGTGAGCACAGGTAACGCCCAGGTGAGTGCACAGGTGAGACAGGTGAGCACCAGGTGAGACAGGTGAGCACAGGTAATGCCCAGGTGAGCGCACAGGTGAGCACAGGTGAGCACAGGTAACGCCCAGGTGAGTGCACAGGTGAGACCCAGGTGGGGCAGGTACAGCCCAGGTGAGACTGGGCGGAGCCAGGGGGCGGGACCAAGGTGGGTGACTGGTGGGTGACAGGTAACTCAGGTGTGTCCCAGGTGTGTCCCAGGTAACTCAGGTGTATC
Source organism: Camarhynchus parvulus (assembly GCF_901933205.1). NCBI lineage: Eukaryota > Metazoa > Chordata > Aves > Passeriformes > Thraupidae > Camarhynchus > Camarhynchus parvulus. The sequence continues at coordinate 12,203 of NW_022148925.1, read as the reverse complement.
CCAGGTAACTCAGGTGTGTCCCAGGTGTATCCCAGGTGTATCCCAGGTGTGTCAGGTGTGTAACAGGTGTATCCCAGGTGTATCCCAGGTGTATCCCAAGTGTGTCCCAGGTAACTCAGGTGTGTCCCCCTCGCAGCCAGGCGCGTGCCCGCGTGGTGACGGGCTCCGAGCTGGGGGTGCTGGGTGTGTCCCAGGTAACTCAGGTGTATCTCAGGTGTATCCCAGGTGTGTCCCAGGTAACTCAGGTGTGTCAGGTGTGTAACAGGTGTGTCACAGGTAACTCAGGTGTATCCCAGGTGTATCCCAGGTAACTCAGGTGTATCCCAGGTGTATCCCAGGTGTGTCAGGTGTGTAACAGGTGTATCCCAGGTGTGTCCCAGGTAACTCAGGTGTGTCAGGTGTGTAACAGGTGTATCCCAGGTGTGTCCCAGGTAACTCAGGTGTGTCCCCCTCACAGCCAGGCACGTGCCCGGGTGGTGTCGGGCTCCGAGCTGGGGGTGCTGGGTGTATCTCAGGTAACTCAGATGTATCTCAGGTGTATCTCAGGTGTATCCCAGGTAACTCAGGTGTATCCCAGGTGTGTCCCAGGTATCTCAGGTGTGTCCCAGGTAACTCAGGTGTATCCCAGGTAACTCAGGTGTCTCCCCCTCACAGCCAGGCCCGTGCCCGGGTGGTGACGGGCTCCGAGCTGGGGGTGCTGGGTGTGTCCCAGGTAACTCAGGTGTATCCCAGGTGTGTCCCAGGTAACTCAGGTGTATCTCAGGTGTATCCCAGGTAACTCAGGTGTGTAACAGGTGTATCCCAGGTGTGTCAGGTGTGTAACAGGTAACTCAGGTGTGTCCCCTTCGCAGCCAGGCCCGTGCCCGCGTGGTGACGGGCTCCGAGCTGGCCGCGCTGCCCCCGGGCGCCCTCGAGGAGCTGCTCCGCGCCCACCCCGAGATGGTTTTCGCCCGCATGTCGCCCCAGCAGAAACTCGTCATCGTGGAGAGCTGCCAGCGCCTGGTGGGCACACCTGGGCACACCTGGGCACACCTGGCCGGTGGCCCCAACGTCCCCGCTGTCCCCAAACCCCCATTTCCCCCGGTTTTCCCACATTTTTCCCTTTTTTTTTCCCCCATTTTCTTTTTTCCCCAATTTTTCCCTTTTCCCCCATTTTCCTTTTTCCCCCATTTTTCCCTTTTTCCCCCCCATTTTTCCCTTTTCCCCCCATTTTTCCCTTTTTTCCCCATTTTTCCCTTTTTTCCCCATTTTCCCCTTTTTTCCCCCATTTTTCCCTTTTTTCCCATTTTCCTTTTTTCCCCCAATTTTTTTCCTTTTCCCCCATTTTTTCTCTTTTTCCCCATTTTCCCCTTTTTTCCCCATTTTTCCTTTTTTTTCCCCATTTTTCCCTTTTTTCCCCATTTTCCCCTTTTTTTTCCCCCCATTTTCCCTTTTTTCCCCCCCCTTTTCCCCCATTTTTCCCCCACCATTTTTTTTCCCCATTTTTCCCTTTTTTTTCCCCTTTTTTTTCCCCCCATTTTCCCTTTTTTTTTCCCCATTTTCCTTTTTTCCCCCATTTTTCCCCTTTTTTTTTTTCCCCATTTTTCCTTTTTTCCCCCATTTTTCCCTTTTCCCCCCATTTTTCCTTTTTTTCCCCCATTTTTTTCCATTTTTGGGCTGACTTCCCCCCCTTTTTTTTGTTGGGTTTTTTTACCCGTTTTTTCCCATTTTTTCCCCAAAATTCCTCATTTTTTCTCAATATCCCCAAATGTCTCCAATACCCCCAATTTCCCCAATTTTTCCTCAATTTTTTCCCCAATTTTCCCATTTCTTGGCCATTTTCCACCCGATTTTCACCCAATTTTTTTGTGTTTTTTCCCAAATTTTCCCAATTTTGAAGGTTTTTTCCCCCATTTTTCCCATTTTTCCCATTTTTTCCCCACATTCCCGATTTTTTTCAATGTCCTCAATGTCCCAAATCTCCCCAATTTTTCCTCTAATTTTTTCACCATTTTTCACCCAATTTTCACCAATTTTTTTTGTGTTTTTTCCCAAATTTTCCCAATTTTGAAGTTTTTTTCCCCATTTTTCCCATTTTTCCCCACATTCCCCATTTTCCCCAATGTCCCCAATGTCCCAAATATCCCCAATTTTCCCTCCAATTTTTCCACCATTTCTCACCCAATTTTCACCCAATTTTCTGGTTTTTTTCCCAAATTTTCCCATTTTCCCCCCAAATTCCCCAAATTTTTAACGCCCCCAACATCCCCAAAGTCCCCCATTCTTTCCCCATTTCTCGGCCATTTTTCACCCATTTTTCACCCGATTTTCCCCATTTTTTTGAGGGTTTTTTCCCCGTTTTTTCGCTGATTTTCCCGATTTCTCCGTTTTTCGCCCCAAGGGCGTCATCGTGGCGGTGACAGGTGACGGCGTGAACGACTCACCTGCGCTGAAGAAGGCCGACATCGGCGTGGCCATGGGCATCGCCGGCTCCGACGCCGCCAAGAACGCCGCGGACATGATCCTGCTGGACGACAACTTCGCGTCCATCGTAACGGGCGTGGAGCAAGGTGAGAAACACACCTGGGCAGGTGAGACACACCTGAGATAGGTGTGGTACAGGTGACACACCTGGGACAGGTGTGGGACAGGTGATCCTGCTGGACGACAACTTCGCGTCCATCGTAACGGGCGTGGAGCAAGGTGAGAAACACACCTGGGCAGGTGAGACAGGTGAGACACACCTGAGATAGGTGTGGGACAGGTATGGGGCTGGTGAGACACCTGGGATAGGTGTGGGACAGGTGTGGGACAGGTGATCCTGCTGGACGACAACTTCGCCTCCATCGTCACCGGCGTGGAGCAAGGTGAGAAACACACCTGGGCAGGTGAGACACACCTGGGCAGGTGAGACAGGTGAGACACACCTGAGATAGGTGTGGGACAGGTGAGACACCTGGGACAGGTGATCCTGCTGGACGACAACCGCGTCCATCGTAACGGGCGTGGAGCAAGGTGAGAAACACACCTGGGCACACCTGAGACAGGTGAGACACACCTGAGATAGGTGTGGGACAGGTATGGGACAGGTGAGATACCTGGGCAGGTGTGGGACAGGTGAGACACACCTGAGATAGGTGTGGGACAGGTGAGACACCTGGGATAGGTGTGGGACAGGTGATCCTGCTGGACGACAACTTCACGTCGATTGTAGCGAGCGTGGAGCAAGGTGAGCTCACCTGGGCACACCTGGGACAGGTGAGACACACCTGAGATAGGTATGGGACAGGTATGGGGCAGGTGAGACACCTGGGACAGGTGTGGGACAGATGTGGGACAGGTGAGACACCTAGGACAGATGTGGGACAGGTGATCCTGCTGGACGACAACTTCGCGTCGATCGTCACGGGCGTGGAGCAAGGTGAGCTCACCTGGGCAGGTGAGACAGGTGAGACACACCTGAGATAGGTGTGGGACAGGTGAGACACCTGGGACAGGTGTGGGACAGGTGATCCTGCTGGACGACAACTTCGCATCCATCGTCACCGGCGTGGAGCAAGGTGAGAAACACACCTGGGCAGGTGAGACACACCTGGGACAGGTGTGGGTTAATGTGGGACAGGTGTGGGACAGGTGAGACACCTGAGATAGGTGTGGGACAGGTGTGGGACAGGTGAGATACCTGGGACAGGTGTGGGACAGGTGTGGGACAGGTGATCCTGCTGGACGACAACTTCGTGTCGATTGTAACGGGAGTGGAGCAAGGTGAGCTCACCTGAGACAGGTACGGTACAGGTGTGAGGACAGGTGCAGGGACAGGTGTGGATACCTGTCCCCAGTCACCTGTACCTGTCTCTGCTCACCTGGGCCATTCCCACACCTGTCCCCACACACCTGGAGGGGTCACACACCTGTCCCCGCTCACCTGGATTGTCACACCTGTCCCACACCTGTCCCTGGTCACCTGGATTGTCACACCTGTCCATGCTGACTTGACCTGTCACACCTGTCCATGCTCACCTGGAGGGGTCACACACCTGTCACACACCTGTCCATGATCACCTGGATTGTCACACCTGTCCCCACTCACCTGGACTGTCACACCTGTCCATGCTCACCTGGATTGTCACACCTGTCACACACCTGTCCCCACACACCTGGGCCATTCCCACACGTGTCCCAGCACACCTGGAGGGGTCACACACCTGTCCCCGCTCACCTGGAGGGGTCACACAACTGTCCCACACCTCTCCCCACTCACCTGGATTGTCACGCCTGTCCCTGCTCACCTGGAGGGGTCACACACCTGTCACACACCTGTCCATGATCACCTGGATTGTCACACCTGTCCCCACTCACCTGGATTGTCACACCTGCCCCACACACCTGTCCCACACCTGTCCCCCTCACCTGCCGGCCCCGCCCCCAGGCCGGCTGATCTTCGACAACCTCAAGAAGTCGATCGCCTACACGCTGACCAAGAACATTCCGGAGCTGACGCCGTACCTGATCTACATCACGGCCAGCGTGCCCCTCCCCCTGGGCTGCATCACCATCCTCTTCATCGAGCTCTGCACCGACATCGTGAGTGCGCACCTGGGCGCTCACCTGGGCGCCAAGACCTGGGCTCACCTGGGGAAGCGTGAAAATGGGGAAAACGAAAATTGGGGAAGATCAGTGAAATTGGGGGTTTTGGCACACCTGGGCACGCCTGAGAGGGATAGGAACACACCTGGGCACACCTGGGGCACCTGGGCACACCTGGGCACACACCTGGGGGTGGGGAAATGGGGGAAAACGGTGAAAATTGGGGGAAGATCAGTGAAATTGGGGGGTTTTGGGCACGCCTGGGCACACCTGGGCACACCTGAGAGGGATAGGAACACACCTGGGCACACCTGGGCACACCTGGGCACACCTGGGGGTGGGGAAATGGGGAGAAACGGCAAAAATTGGGGGAAATCGGTGAAAATTCGAGGAAAATCGGTGAAAATTGGAGAATTTGGGGGCACACCTGGGCACACCTGGGGGCAGTTATAACACACCTGGGCACACCTGGGCACACCTGGAAGGGGATAAATGGAAAAACCGGGGTGAAATCGGGGTGGAAAATGGGGATTTTGGGGGGGTTTGGGGTTACCTGGGCACACCTGGGGGCACCTGTGCTCACCTGGGCACACTTGGGGGCGGGAAAATGGGGAAAAACGGCAAAAATTGGGGAAAAAATCGGTGAAATTTGGGGGTTTTGGGCGCACCTGGGCGCACCTGTGCTCACCTGGGCACCCCTGTGCTCACCTGGGCAGTTCCCCGTGTCGCTGGCCCTCGAAGCCGCCGAGCTCACATCATGCACCTGCGGCCCCGCAACCCCCGGCGAGACCGGCTGGTCAACGAGCCCCTGGCGGCCTACTCGTACTTCCAGATAGGTGAGGGGCACACCTGGGCACACCTGGGCACACCTGGGCACACCTGGGCACACCTGGGCACAGCTGGGGGTGGGGAAAGGGGGGAAATGGCAAAAATTTGGGGGAAATCGGTGAAAATTGGAGGATTTGGGGACACCTGGGCACAGCTGGATTTGGGGTTACCTGTGAGCTGAAACACCTGAGGCTTCACCTGTCCCATCTCACCTGTCCCATCTCACCTGTCCATATCTCACCTGTCCCATCTCACCTGTCCATGTCTCACCTGTCCATATCTCACCTGTCCATGTCTCACCTGTCCATATCTCACCTGTCCATGTCTCACCTGTCCCATCTCACCTGTCCATATCTCACCTGTCCATATCTCACCTGTCCATATCTCACCTGTCCCATCTCACCTGTCCATATCTCACCTGTCCATATCTCACCTGTCCATATCTCACCTGTCCCATCTCACCTGTCCATGTCTCACCTGTCCATATCTCACCTGTCCATATCTCACCTGTCCATATCTCACCTGTCCCATCTCACCTGTCCATGTCTCACCTGTCCATATCTCACCTGTCCATGTCTCACCTGTCCATATCTCACCTGTCCCATCTCACCTGTCCATATCTCACCTGTCCATATCTCACCTGTCCCATCTCACCTGTCCCATCTCACCTGTCCATATCTCACCTGTCCATATCTCACCTGTCCCATCTCACCTGCCCATATCTCACCTGTCCATGTCTCACCTGTCCATATCTCACCTGCCCATATCTCACCTGTCCATGTCTCACCTGTCCATATCTCACCTGTCCCACCTGCCCAGGTGCCATCCAGTCCTTCGCGGGCTTCACCGGACATTGCTTATGGGCCCAGGAGGGCTGGTGGCAGGTGCTGGGGCTCCGCCAGCTGGGGGACGGGGCAGCACGAGCAGGAGCTGCAGGACAGCTACGGCCAGCAGTGGGTGGGGCACCGCACCTGGGCGCACCTGGGCGCTCACCTGGGGCCGGGGAAATGGGGGAAACGGCGAAAATTTGGGGGAAATCGGTGAAAATTGGGGAAAATTGGGGAAAATCAGTGAAAAATGGAGAATTTTGGGACACCTGGGCACACCTGGGCGCTCACCTGGGCACACCTGGGGGTGGGGAAATGGGGAAAACGGCGGAAATTGGGGGAAAATCAGTGAAAATTGGGGGAAATTGGGGGAAACTGGGGAAAATTGGAGGGAAATCGGTGAAAATGGGGGAAAATTGCAGAAAATTGGAGAGTTTGGGGACACCTGGGCACACCTGGGCACTCACCTGGGGGCGGGGAAATGGGGAAAATCAGTGAAAACTGGGGAGAAATCGGTGAAATTTGGGGGGGAATTGGTGAAAATTGGGGGCGAATTGGTGAAAATTTGATTTTGGGGACACCTGGGCACACCTGGGCACACCTGGGCACACCTGGGCACACCTGGGAGGGGATAAATGGAAAAAAACCGGGTGAAATTGGGGTGGAAAATGGGGATTTTGGGGGGGTTGGAGTTACCTGGGCACACCTGGGCACACCTGGGCACGGAAAATTGGGGAAAAAAAGGGAAAAAATTGTGGGAAATTGGGAAAAAAAAAGAAAATTTTGGGGAAAATTGGGGGAAAATGGGGAAATTTTGGGGAAAATCAGGGAAAATGGGGAATTTGGGTTCACCTGGGCACACCTGGGCTCACCTGGGGTGGGAAAATGGGGAAAAAAATGGAAAGATTTGTGGGGAAATTGGGAAAAATATGAAAATTTTGGGAAAATTGGGGAAAAATGGGGAAATTTTGGGGAAAATCGGGGGAAAATGGGGAATTTGGGCACACCTGGGCACACCTGGGCTCACCTGGGGGTGGGAAAATGGGGAAAAAAATGGAAAAAATTGTGGGGAAATTGGGAAAAAATGCGAAAATTTTTGGGAAAATTGGGGAAAAATGGGGAAATTTTGGGGAAAATCGGGGAAAATGGGGAATTTGGTCTCACCTGGTCTCACCTGGGGGTGGGAAAATGGGGAAAAATGTGAAAATTTGTGGGGAAATTGGGGAAAAATATGAAAATTTTTGGGAAAATCAGGGGAAAATGGGGAAATTTTGGGGAAAATCGGGGGATTTGGTCTCACCTGGGCTCACCTGGGCTCACCTGCGCCCGCAGACGTTCGGGCAGCGCCGGTACCAGCAGTACACCTGCTACACCGTGTTCTTCATCAGCATCGAGATGTGCCAGATCGCCGACGTGCTGATCCGCAAGACGCGGCGCCTCTCCCTGTTCCAGCAGGGCCTCTTCAGGTGGGCACACCTGGGCACACCTGGGCACACCTGGGGGTGGGAAAATGGGGGGAAATCGGCGAAAATTTGGGGAAAATCGGTGAAAGTTGGAGGAAGATTGGCGAAGATTGGGGGATTTTGGGACACCCGGGCACACCTGGGCACACCTGGGCACACCTGGGATGGGAAAATGGGGAAAAATGGTGAAAATTTGGGGAAAATCGGTGAAAATTTGGGGAAAATCGGTGAAAATTGGGGGATTTTGGGACACCTGGGCACACCTGGGCACACCTGGGAGGGGATAAGTGGAAAAAAACCGGGTGAAATTTGGGTGAAAAATGGGGATTTTGAGGGGTTTGGAGTTACCTGGGCACACCTGGGCACACCTGGGAGCGGGAAAATGGGGGAAAAAGCAAAAACGGAGGGAAAATCGGTGAAAATTTGGGGGGAAATCGGTGCAAATTGGAGAATATGGGGGGCACCTGGGCACACCTGGGCACACCTGGAGGTAGGGAAATGGGGAAAGATGGGGAAAATTCGGGGAAAATTGGGGGAAATCCAGTGAAAATTGGGGGTTTTGGGCACACCTGAGCGGGATAGGAATTTGGCAAAAAATTCGTGAAAATTGGGGGATTTTGGGGACACCTGGGCACACCTGGGACAGGTGTGGTACACCTGGGGGCGGGGAAATGGGGGAAATCGGTGGAAATTTGAGGGAAAATCGGTGAAAATTGGGGATTTTGGGATACCTGGGCACAGCTGGGCACAGCTGGGCACACCTGGGGACGCTCAGGTGTGTCTCTCTCAGGAACCGGACCCTGCTGGTGGCCATCGTGTTCCAGGTGTGCATCGGCTGCTTCCTCTGCTACTGCCCGGGCATGCCCAACGTGTTCAACTTCATGCCCATCAGGTGAGCCCCGGCACACCTGGGCACACCTGGGCACACCTGGGAACCCCGAAAAGCACCTGGGCACACCTGGGAATTGCCCTGACACACCTGGGTACCACCTGGGGCACACCTGGGGCACACCTGGGGCACACCTGGGAACCCCAAAAACCATCTGGGCACTGCCCCTGACACACCTGGGCACACCTGGGAATTGCCCCGACACACCTGGGTACCACCTCAGTGCACCTGGGCACACCTGGGGTGCACATGACAACCCCAAAAACCACCTGGGCACTGCCCCTGATGCACCTGGGCACACCTGGGCACACCTGGGAACACCTGGGCACCACCATAAACACACCTGGGCACACCTGGGGCACACCTGGGCATCCCCTAAACACACCTGAGGACACCAAAACCACCTGGGCACACCTGGGCACTACCCCAGACACACCTGGGGCACACCTGGGCACACCTGTCTCTCACCTGGGTCTCACCTGGGCAGGTTCCAGTGGTGGTTGGTGCCGATGCCCTTCGGGCTCCTCATCCTCGTCTCACGACGAAATCGAAAAACTTCGGTCTTGGCGACACCGGGCAGTGAGTGACACACCTGGGCACACCTGGGGGCACCTGGGCACACCTGGGGGCACCTGGGGGCACCTGGGCACACCTGGGGGTGGGAAATGGGGAAAAAACTGCCAAAAAATTGGGGGGAAATGGTGAATTTGGGCACACCTGGGCACACCTGGGCACACCTGGGCGCACCTGGGGCTTGTCCTGTCCTCACCTGTCCGGGTTCTCTCTCCACCACCAGGTTGGTGGGATCGGGAACTTTACTACTGAGAGCAACACCTGGGCACACCTGGGCACACCTGGGCACACCCAGGACCCTCCTTGGATACCTGGGACCTCCCTTGGACCCTCCCTGAACACCTGGAACCCACCTGGGCACACCTGGGCACACCTGGGACTCACTCGGGACACATTTGGGGCACCTGGAACCCACCTGGATCTCACCTGAAACCCACCTGGGCACACCTGGGCACACCTGGGACCCTCCCCGAACACCTGGGCACACCTGGGCACACCTGGGACCCACCTGGATCTCACCTGGGACCCACTTTGGGCACCTGGGACTCACCTGGGACACCTGCACTCGATCCCCTCCCTTCCCCACCATCCCCCCCCCAAATAAAGGCACAGGTGACTCAGCCAGGTGTGTTCAGGTGCGTTTATTGTTCAGGAAAAGATCCCCAAAAAAAAAATCTCCAAAAAAACCAAAAAATCCGCCCAAAAATGTAAAAAAAATCGCCCAAAAAATGAAAAAAAAATCCCCCCAAAAATTTTAAAAATCGCCCCAAAAATTTAAAAAAATCCCCCAAAAATTTTTTAAAAATCCCCCCAAACTTTAAAAAAAATCCCCCAAAATTAAAAAATCCCCCAAAAATTTTAAAAAATCCCCCAAAATTAAAAATAAATTCCCAAAAATTAAAAAAAAATCCTCCAAAAATTAAAAAAATCCCTCAAAAATTAAAATAAATTCCCCAAAAAATTACAAAAAAATCCCCAAAAATTAAAAAAATCCCCACAAAAATTAAAAAAAATCCCCACAAAAATTTTTAAAAAATGCCCCAAAATTAAAAAGATCCCCCCAAAACCCCAAAAATTGCCCCAAAAACCCTCCAAAAATAAAAAAATAAATTCCCCAAAATTTTTTTAAAATGGCACAAAAAACCCCCGCCCGAATCCTAAAAACAACAAAAAAAAAAATTCCTATAAAATTTAAAAATCCCAAAAAAAACACCCCAAAATTGCACAACCCCGCCCTAAAAAAAATCATAAAAAATTAAAAAGAAAAAAATCCCCCAAATCGCAAAGCGCGGCTGCCGTAAAGCGCGGCTGTTGCAAAGCGCGGCTGCCGTACAAGGCGCCGTAAAGCGCGGCTGTCTTAAAGGCGCCGTGAGCTGGAAGTGTCGTAAAGCGCCGTTGTTGTAAAAGGCGCCGCAAAGCGCGGGTGCGGTTAACAGACTTCCGGCACACGGTTGTTTTTAAGCTTTAATTTTTAATTTTTAATAGAATCTCCCGCCGGGCCGCGGCTGCCGCGGGGCCGCTGCCGCCCTCAGGGCGCTGCCGGAGCTCTCTGCCGCACGGGGGCGCCCTCAGAGCCGCCGCCGCCGCCCGTGGTGTCGCTTTCCCGCTCCATGGCGGGCCGAGCCGCGCCTTCCCCACCGCATCCTCCCGCTTCAGAGCGGCTGCGGGCGCTGCTCCGGTCCCGCCGTTCCCTCCACGCCCCGTTCCCGTTCCCGCCGCTCCGCCGCCTCCCGCGCTCCCCGGCCCGCCCGCCGCCATCTTGGCTCCCTCACGCCGCCCCAGCGACGCGACCACGCATGCGCGGTCGCTACAACCGCAGCGATATCACTCCGCGCCTCAGCCAAGCGCAGCGCTGATGCCGCGTTTAGCGCGCGCATGCGCAGTTCTATCTGCACGGCGCGGCGGCTTTGGTGCTGCCCGGTCCCGGTTCCGAGCCGCTGCGCAGCCCGGTCCCGGTTCCGAGCCGCTGCGTGCCGCTGTGCAGCCACAACCGGCATCCCCGTGCCCTGTCACGGCGCTTCCGCCGCCACCGGGTTTATACACGGCGCCACACAAAGCGAATACTGCAGCGGTTGAGTGTATCCTTCCGCGGCTCTGCCGGAACTCGAGGAGATCCACCACGCATGCGCATTACCGAGAGATCCTTCCGCCACAGCCGAGCCCTGATATCCCTCCGCGCCGTGAAAAACGCCGATTCCTCGTTTTTTATAAAATTTTTAAAAGTTTAATAGTAATAAACTGGTTCTAAAAATAGTAATGCAATTGGGGTAATGATAATTTGGGCAATTTGAATGAGGGCAGTATGAGACAATAAATACAAAAGAGTTACGGATGTCAGGGGTAACTTTTTTTCTGGGCAAAAAGAACAAAAAAAATCCCCAAAACCCAAAAAAGAAACCAAATTCCCCAAAAACAAAAAAAACCCCCAAAAATTGGACAGAACCCCCAAAATCGCCCCAAAATCCCAAAATTTTTTCTAAAAAATCTTCCCCACAATTAAAAAAAATCCCCAAAAATTCTCCAAAAATCCCAAAATTTCTTAAATTTCCCCAAAAAGGTAAAAAACCAAAAAAGTTCTCCCCAAAAATCCCCACAAAACCCCCAAAATTTCCTCTCAAAAAATTTCCCCAAAAATAAAAAAATTCCAAAATATTCCCCCAAAAGCGGCCCCCAAAAAATCCCCAAATTTCCGAAAATTTTTCCCCAAAATTCAAAAAAGGAAAATAAATAAATAAATGAATGAAAATTCCCCAAAGGGGCCATTATTGGCCCCACTTGAAGGGGCGTGGCCTCTACTGAAAGGGGGCGTGGCCTGTATTTTAAAAAGGGCCAAGCGCGTTTTAAAATTAAAAATCAAATTTAAAAATTTTTTAAAAATTCAATTCCATGAAAATTTAGTGAAGCCTCGCACCACGTGACCCGCCCCTCCCCCACCTCCCCTCGCCCCTCCCCACCCCCAAAAATAAACGACGCGGACCTCGTTGTGGTTTTTGTGGCGGCCAAACCATCGTTCATTAATTAATTAATTAAGGGTTAACGAATGAACAGCGGGGCGGG
>NW_022148924.1:0-13209 GCF_901933205.1 Camarhynchus parvulus | reverse complement strand
CACTGATGCTGCCTGTGAGGGGGCCCTGTGCTGATTTCTGTCACTGCCTGGTTTATTCAGATCTGTGATTTTTTTTTTTATTCTCAACCTGAACTGAGAGATGAATATCTATGTGCAATTGCCCATCCTGGCAACCCACAGCAGTAAATTAAAAAAGCAAGATTTTCCCTTTTATGCAGCCCCTGCCTCCCTGGGCTCCCTGTATAATCTACTTGGAAATGTTCTGCAATTAAATGCCATGCTGGGAGCAGCCCTGAACAATGCAGCATCCTCCCCACACAAGGAGAACACTCCCAAGCCTGACCAGCTGTCTCCTCCCACCCAGACCTTGTCCCCCAGCGCTGGGAGCAGCTGCCAGGGCTGGCTGAGAGCTGTCCCTGGCAGGCAGCAGAGTCCCTGCCCCAGCACAGCGCCCTGGGCTGCAGGACCCTGCTCTGCAGGACAGCCCTGAGCACCCCTGGCTGCTCTCTGCACAGACAATCAGAGAATGTACTCACAGGCTCTGTAGGCATTGGGATGTTCCAGCTGTAGGAGATGGCTCCAGGAGCTGCAGCTGCATTGTCCTGCAGCCAGAGGTTCCTGTGCCAAGGGCTGGCAGGGATTGTGCCCCAGGCACTTCTCAGCCCCTTCCCAGCCCTGACTGATTGAAGCTCTCTGTGCCTCTGTGCTGTGCCCGGGCTGGCTGCAGGCAGTGCCCCAGCCCTGCTGGGCTGGCACAAGAGCTGCTCATCAAGAGAAATGTGCTTTTGAAGCTCTTCTTGGTTACCAGGAGCTGCCTCTGTGCCAGGAGCCCAGCCCAGCTCAGCAGCACAGACACAGCACAAGGACTTTAATGAGCCTCTGGGGCTTTGTGCTCAGGCCCTGAACATCAGTCCCTGAGAGGGAGCTGAAGAAACCTCTCCAGAACTCCAAGGCACAATCCAACTCCAAAGTTTCTTGGACTTTTAATGGGTCCCAGTGAGGGACACGACTGAGAAAGTGTCCCCAGGCCCCAGACAGAGCAGAGAACTGCAGGCAGTGCTGACAGGTGGGGACAAAGAGAAGCCAAGTCTTGGTGCCCTGGGGCACAGCAGGGTCTGTGCCAGCAAGGGCTGGCAGGAGACACACCTTGTCCTGAGGCCCTGGGGCCTCCTGGCACAACCCCAGCCAGGCTGGGCACTGTCAGCCCCTGTCCTGCCCTCAGCATCCCCCTAGCCCACATCCCAGTGGCCTCAAGGATCTGCTGGAAGGGAGTCCCTGGGGAGCCTTGCTCAGCAATGGCCCTGGGGGCTCCTTCATGCTCCCTGCAGGGACTGCAGGTTTTCCAAAGGACTTTGGCTTTGGCTTTTGCCTTGCAGTCTCTGAGAGGTTTGTGCAATCATGGCCTCCAATTATCTGCTGTAATCAGTCCCTTGAGATTCCCTGTCTGTTGCAGCATTCAATGGGACTCATTAATACTTTAAGGTACTTCCGTTTTTTTATCTACTTGGTGTTTCCCTTTTGATACAGCCTCTGTGAGAGGTTTGTGCAATCATGGCCCCAATTATCTGCTTTAACGAGTCCCTGGAGACCTTTGTACTGACACTCAGTGGGACTCATTAATGCTTTCAGATACTCAAGGTTTTTAAGGTACTTTGGATTTTTCTTTCCATACTGAATATCTGAGAGGTTTTTTTGGTCATCCTGGCCTCCAGTTCTCTCGTTCAAGGAGTCCATGAGGAGCCTTTGACTCTGTTACCATGAGTCCATCCCCGCTCTGCAGTTCGCACGGCCGATTCGGTGGTGAGCAGTACCTGAAAGGGACCTTCCCACTGAGGAGTCAGAGGCTCATCTCTCCACGGCTTAATCATCACCCAATCCCCGGGATTAATATTATGGATTCTGAAATCCAGGGTGGTAGTTTGAGGAATTGCCCCTTTATGTCTTAGCCCTTCTAAGGTTTGTGCTATAGACATCGCTTATTTCTTGGCATTGGCTTCCCCTTCCTCATAGGTGGCACCTTCTGGGGTGAGGTCAGGAAGGGAAACCCAAACATCATTTCATAGGGTGACACCCCCAGATCTGACCAGGCATGGGTTCTAATTCTTAATAAGGCCAAAGGGAGACATTTTATCCATGACATTTGGGTTTCAGTCATTAGCTTAACTAGAGCTCTTTTAAGAGTTTGATTCATTCTCTCAACCCGACCAGAACTCTGTGGATGCCATGGAGTGTGCAATTCCCATTTCACTCCCAGGGTCTGAACAACTTTCTGCAATATCTACAATGTGAAATGAGTTCCCCTGTCTGAATCAATCCTGTTTGCCATCCCCTATCAGGGAATGATTGATTCTAGAAGTGTTTTACTCACAACATTGGCATTGGCTTTCACAGTGGGTACCACCTCTACCCAGTGAGTCACGTGATCTACTATCACTGCCAAAAACTTCCACCATTGTACCTGGGGAAGCTCGGTAAAGTCTACTTGGATGTTTTGGGAGGGCCGTAAGGCAGTTCTCATCCTCCCCTGTGTGTTTTCCTCATGATTTTCTTATTCACTTGTTGACATATCACACACTGTTCAGTTACTTGCTTAGCTATTCTGAAAATTCCTTTGCATCCCCAATCCCTTAGAAATTGATCACTTAGCACTTGTGTACCCCAATGTGTTGTTCCATGTCTGCCTTCCAGCATTTTCTTGGCATGGGGTTTATTCAACATTTGCCTCCCATCTGCTAATCTCCACTTCTCTTTGTTATCTTTCTTGGCTCCTATTTTAAGGAGTTCTTCCTCTTCTGCCCCACTGAATATGGGGACTTTTTGCATTTCTCTCATGGGTGTTAATACTATTATTAGTTTTTCTGTCACTTATTCAGTGGCATTTTTAGCTTCTAAACTGGCTAAGTTGCTCCCATGTGCTTCTTGAGTCACCCTGTTTTGATGCCCTTTAACATATACCACTGCTACTTCCTCTGGTAATTGTAAGGTTTCTAACTCTTCTAAAAAAAGGTTTTAGTGAATCAGTCCCTTTCCCTTTGAATTTATTAGCCCCCTCTCTTCCCAAATTTTTCCAAAGGCGTGCACTATTCCAAAAGCGTATTTTGAGTCCTGTATATATTTTTCCCCTTTTCTGCGCTAATATTTCCAGAGCTCACTTTAGGGCACACAACTCACACCTTGGGCTGACCAGTTGGAAGGTAACCTTCTCTTTTCTATGGCCACCAACCCTTCATGCACTATAGCGTATCCCGATGCCCTGTGCCCCTTTATTACCTGTGAAGATCCATCGATGTACAATCGTTTTCCACCTTGGAGTGGTTGATTTGTTAGGTCCTCTCTTACTCTAGTTTGATAGTTTATAACCTCTAGGCAATTATGTATTAGTTCCTCATCTGGTTCTCCATACAAAAACTGGGCAGGGTTGAGTTGGTTACTCATGATTAGCTCTAAACCATTATCTATTAAGATGGCTTCATACTTTAGCACTCACGAATCAGTGAGCCATTTCTCAGCCTTTTGGCTCAGGATACTCCTTACAGAGTTTTGGATATATATCTTCAATTTCCCCCAAAGTTTAATTTTTTTTTTGCTTTCTGCTATGAGTAGGGCAGTCACTGCCACAGCCTGAATGCAGGTTGGCCACCCCCGGCTGACAGGGTCTGGTAATTTTGATAAATAGGCCACTGGTTTCCTGGATCCTCCCCAGTCCTGGGCTAACACTCCATGTGCTTCCCCTTTTTCTATATCCACAAACAGATAGAAGGGTTTGTCTAAGGCAGAAGGACTCAGTGCCAGTGCACTGACTGATTTTTGCTTTAAAGCTTCAAATTTTTGTTCATCATCTTTTCCCACCTAATCTCTTCTTCAACTAACTTTTCATACAAGAATTGGATGGCCTGCATGTATCCTTCAATCCATAGCCTACAATATCCCAACAGGCCTAAAAACCTCTGTCTTCCCTCTTAATTTTTGGTCATGGGAGTGAGACTATCCCTGCAATTCTCTCAGGGTTCAGCCACCAGCTCCCTTGACAAATCACATGTCCTAGGAATTTTACTTCCCATTCTACAAATTGGAGTTTCCCTTTTGATACCCAAAGTCCTTGGTCCCCAGGAAATTTAACAACACTATGGTGGATTCCCAAAATTCTTTTTCTTTCTGTCCTGAGAAAAGCAAATAATTTACATATTTGATGAGCTTTGTCTCAGGTTTAATGGAGAAGAGTTGTATTACTTCTCCTGGGGCTTGACCAAACAGGTTTGGGGATTCAGAAAACCCTTGGGGTAACCCAGTCCACCAAAGCTGTTGCCTCCTCCCAGAATCGGGGTCCTCCCATTCAAAGGTAAATATATCCCACTTTCCTCTGCCAGTGAAAAAAAAAAGCATCTTTTAGGTCTATGACACTGAACCACTGGTGTGCTGGGGGGATGTTACTCAGTAGTGTAGAGGGGTTAGGCACTACTGGGCATCAATTCACAGCTCTTTTGTTCACTTCCCTCAAATCTTGGACAAGCCTGTAAGTCCCATCTGACTTCTTTACTGGTAATATGGGTGTGTTATGGGGGGACATACATGGTTCTAAGGTCCTGTCCTCAAGTAGGTCCTGGATCAGTGGCTGCAGTCCTCGTCTCCCCTCCAGGGAGAGTGGATATTGTTGTACCCAAACTGGATGGTTCTCATTAACTAGTTTTATTACTATAGGTTTCATGTTTAATTTACCTCACTTTTTTGGTTTTGCCCACACCATCTCATGAATTTTGTCCTCATTTTCTTCCCTTAATTGGAGAAGCTTAACTACCATCTTCCCTTCCTCTGGAAGCATTCCAATGCCAAACTGGCCCTGTAAATTCTGTCCTAATAAATTTCACCCTGCTTCTGGAACTAATAGAACATCCCCAATTCCTATTTTATTTCCTTCAAACTTTTAGTTCCTTCAAACTTTATTGGCATTATAACTGAGGCTTTGAAACCTTCCCCTTGTCTTGGTTTGGAAAAGACAGGTGTGTGCTAATGAAGGCAGGAGCCGCCCCTGAAATGGAAAATGTAAAACCCCTCCCTCCAAATTGTTCTCATTTTGAAATTAAGGGGGCTCTCAGGTACAGATATGGGAGCAGGAATAGCAGTTCTTTATTAGGGAAAAAAATTAAACAAATAAACAATGCAGTACACTAGAACAACACTGCCAGATTCAGAACCCAACCTGACACCCTGTGGGTCAGGGTGCTGGTGGCAGTCCAATTGGAAATGTGGCTGCAGTCCTCTGAAGTATCAGGTGTGGTTCTGTTGGAGGAAGGGGGGGCCTGTAGAGAAGGATGTGTTCTTCCTCTGGAGATCCAGTGGAAGAAGAGGCAGCTGCTGTTCCTCTGGGGAATCCCGTGGAGAAAGCCGTGCTGGTGTCTCAAAACCTCTGGATTATATCTGGGTAGCAGTGCTTGGCTCCTCCCTCTGGGCGGAGCATCTCACAATGGGATGTTATAGTTCTTATCAGCCATGCAGTGACATTCAATACTCTGTTATCAGCAGATGTCCCCTCCCGAGGCAGGAGTGATTGTGAGCACCCACAGAGAGAGATAAGGCAAACTGCCCACTTGACAAAAGATAATCTGCCATACAGATGGTAATGGAATACATCTTGCATTGCAATCTGGAACATGCAGTCTTTCACTTCAGATGGGTCAGTAGGTTTAAAAATGGGAGTGGTCTCCTTCTGATGAAGGCAAAGATGTCTTCCTCAATTTGACCTCTTTAGTTATGACTTGTTGGCTGGCTTTCCGACCCCATGGCTATAGTTCAAGGTTCAGGGCCCAGCTGCAGGCCATAGTCCTCTTCCACAATTCAATCCACATCCCACCCTGCTTATTTAAACATAGTAAAGACACACAGGTGATTTCTGACAGGCAGATATATTGCCCTGGAGTTAACTACTTTATCTGCTAATAATTAACTATCCCTTTTTATTTCTACATCTCTTGCAACCCCCTGACTAAATTAACCGAACTCTAGATTTTAATTCTTGGAGTTTCTTTAAACCTTTAATTCGCCATCACCAGCCCCCTGTTGCTATGGTCAGTTTCCATGGCAACCATCACCAGCTCCCTGTTGCTATGGTCAGTTTCCATGGCAACCATCACCAGCCCCTGTTGCTATGGTCAGTTTCCATGGCAACCATCACCAGCCCACCATGGGCCCATGGCAACCATCACCATGGCTATGGGCAGTTTCCATGGCAACTATCACCATGGCTATGCTCAGTCCCCATGCATGGAGACCCCATGCCAGGGTGGTTGCCATGGACACCAGCTCAGGCCTGCAGCCAGAGCCCGTTGCCATGGCAACCATTGGCAGCCCCATCCCCAGGCTCATGGGATCCCAGAAGCACAGAATTGGCTGAGCTGGGAGGGACCCATCAGGATCCTCCAGTCCAACTGCTGGCCCTGCACAGGACAGCCCAACAATGCCAGCCTGGGCCTGGCAGCGCTGTCCAAACGCTGCTGCAGCTCAGAGAGCCCTGGAGCTGGGAGCCTTCCCTGGGGAGCCTGGGCAGGGCCCCAGCAGCCTCTGGGCAAAAACCTTTTCCTGACATCCAAGCTGAGCCTGCCCCGACTCAGCTGCAGCCGTTCCCTCCACTCCTGTCCCTGGGCACCAGAGGGAAGAGGTTCCCACAGCCCCAGCCAGGGACCCGCTCCCAAGGCTGTTGCCATGGCCACCAGGGCTGGCACCAGCTGGGATGCTCGGTTTCCACGGGCCGGGCTTCAGGAATGGGATTCCCCAATTTCCTGCTCCCGCTAAAACCGCGCTGCCCTCGCTGCCCTCCCGCCTCCCATGGAAGGAACAAAAGGCAAAGATCCCGGGTTGGGATAAGAACAATTTATTGGGAACAGCAACGAGATAAGGAACAAACAGGAACAAAAACAATATTGGAAATGGAAGGGATAAGAAAAAGGATTTGTAGGGAAAACTACAACACAACTCATTGTCTCTTTCCAGCAATGTATTTCCTCCTGCCTGGAAAGGACACCCTTCTCGTCAGCGAGAGAGAGAGAGAGAGTCCCTTTCCTGCTCCTGGCAATGACCTGAGGTGGGAGTGAAGGTAATGACACGGCCATGGCCAGACCCTCATGTTCTTCAGTCGCACCTCATGTCATTGGTAGGGGCAGGAAAATGGACAGATGTCTTCCTAGCATGGATCACAGGGAACATGGATCACCAGGGCTCTTCCCGATGTGGGACCTCCCATGGGGGATGAAGCTGGAACTGGGCATAAAGCTCCTCCTGCTCTTGGGGCACTCGCAGGGCTTCCCTTACCGGTGAATCTGTTGGTGTCTGGTCAAGTGAGAGCTCTGGGTGAAGCTCTTCCCACACTGGGGACACTCGTAGGGCCTCTCCCCAGTGTGGATGCGCCGGTGCCTGATGAGGTTGGAGTTGTGCTTGAAGCCCTTCCCGCAATCGGGGCAGCGAAAGGGCCTCTCCTCGGTGTGAATCTGCTCATGCAGGAGGAGAGTGGAGCTGGTCTGAAATCTCTTCTGACACTGGGGACACTCATAGGGCCTCTGTGCTGTGTGCATGCGCATGTGGATGACGAGCTTGGAGTTGCGCTTGTAGCGCTTCCCACAGTCGGGGCAGCGGAAGGGCCTCTTCTCATTGTGAATCCACTGGTGGGTGATGAGGCTCTGCCCTGCGGATTTGTCCTCCCTGGTCTCCATCCTCAGCTCCCTGTCTGGGGGAGGAAGGACAAGGAGAGGATGGGATTTGCCTCCGTGCCAGAGGGAAGGGGAAGGAGATCCCCCCAGTGCATCCCCAGCAGGACGGGGTTGGCAGCAGGGTTGTCCTGCAGCCGGGGGCTGTGCTGGGCTGGGAGATGGAGCAGGAGAGAGGGGGAAAGGGGCACTGACTTCCTCCTCACCTGCCTGGGTGTCCCAGGGCTCCTTCCACTTCCTCGCAGCCTCCTCCTCCATCCAATCAAGATTTGGGAATGGGAAATCCTGTTCTGGGAAGAAAACAAAGAGTGTGCACATTGTCTTTTCTTCTGGATTGAAGGCAAACCAAGGGGAGAGTCTAAGTGAGAATTACAATTTAATAAGAAAATGAAGATCAAGGCAATGATACAGAAACACTGCCTTAAACTGACAGAGTCAGGATATAACCTGGCACCCTGTTGGTCAGGGTGGTGGCAGCAGTCCCATTAAATGGTGGCTGCAGTCCTGTTGGAGTGATGAACGTGATTCTGTCACAGCAGTGATCCTGTAGAAGGGTCTGGTCTTCCTCTGAAGGTCCAGTGGTTGTTCTGGAGCTCTTGTCCTCTGGGAATCCAGCAGGCAAGCTGCTCCTGGTGTTGCAAGGCTCAGCTTATATCCAGGTAGGAATGCTTGGATCCTCCCCTTGGGCGGAGCATCCCACAATGGGATGATGGAATTTGATCAGTCCTGCAGTGACACTCAATGGCCCATTCCCAGAAGATATCTCCCCTGGAGGGCGTTATCAGGGCTGAGTCATGGAAGAGATAAAGAACACTGCCCCACCTGTTGATAGCAGTTGATGAAGATGGGGATTGAAAACATGCATTTGGTTCCATCTTCCATTGCAACCTGAAACAGTGGGGTAATCCCTGCTCAGGGGGTGAACACCACCCCCCTTACCCAAACTGGCTCAGGTGTAAAACCCCCACCCTGGGAAGGCCACACACACAGGGGACAATGTCACACTTGCCCTGCCCCAGGGGAGGTCTCTGTCCCTGTCACTCCCTTGATGTTCCCCCCTTTTCTCTCTCTTTCCATTTCTCTCTACCTCACATTTACTGTTCAATAAAATCCACCTTGGAATTGGTCTTGTTAGCACCTCAATTAAGGCAGAGGCATGTCTCTACCAATTTTCTTAACCAGATTGTGACATTATTTTGGCACAGTGAGTTCAGGGCACTGTTGTCTGACCCCAAGTGCCTTTGACAACAGCATGGTTCCCTCCTCTGAGGAGGTTGTGGTTCTCTCTGGAGGAACTCTTGGAAACTTGGACGCAGCTTCCTTTCAGCAATTTACGGAAGAACTGATGAGGAAAATGGCTGTTGTGGGTGGCCAGTGTAAAGAAAATATTTTGTTGTTCTTCCTTGAAAAGTTTGTAAAAATCACTGGAGGAAAGGGAGCAAATGTTACCAGCGACACTGACAAGGTTCATTCACCCCACGGTGAGGAACACAAGGCTGCTAAAAGTCCCACAAGAAGCCCAGCTCAAGTAGCTAAATTCCCAAATAACTCCTGAATTCCCAGGCTTGGGGGCTTTGCCAAATATGAGAATCATTATTCTCTTCATCCCTGTCATCTTTGTGACAGCAACACAGAGCTTTCCCTTCCTTTTAATATTATCTGTATGGGGCCAAATTTGCACTTTTCTTTTATCAGAAATTGCCAGCAGCTGAGCTGGAGCTGTGCAGGGACTGATGAAACGTGGAATTGCCACAGAACTGCTTCTATTGTCAGTTTATCCATGTTTGGATTTGTTTGTGTTTTCATCACATGTGACTTGTGGGAAAATCAAATATTCATCAAAGTGATTTATGCAGAGTCAAGTTTGATTTCTGCCAAGTTTATTTTCTCCAATTCCCACGGGATGCTCAAGGGGTCTCTGTGCCTCTTACCCTGGGGGATGCTTGGGAGGGACTTGAGGGGGTTGTCCTTGTCCCTGTCACCCCAGGCCATTCCCCAGGGGTGTCCCTGTCCCTCTCACCCCAGGCCATTCCCCAGGGGTGTCCCTGTCCCTGTCACCCCAGGCCATTCCCCAGGGGGTCTCCATCATTCTCACCCAGGCAATGCCTGGGGGGTCTCCCTCCCTCTCACCCCTGTGCCAGGGGGTGCTCGGGGCAGTCTCTGTCCCTCTCAGCCCAGGGGATGCTCGGGGCTCTCTGTCCCCTCGCCCTGGGGGATGCTCGGGGGGTCTCCATCCCTCTGGCCTCAGGCAATGCCTGTGCAGGGCTGGGCACCAGGGGCTCTGTGTCCCTCTCACCGCTGAGGCTGCTCGGGGCTGGGGGGGCTCTCCGACCTTCTCAGCCCTGGGGAGGCCGGGGGGGTCTCTGTCCCTCTCAGCCCTGCTGTGACCCCACCCAAACATCATCGGGCTCAGAGGGACAGAGACACCCCCAAACCCCCAGAAGGGCTGAGCCTGGGATTTGGTTTGGGGCTGAGGATTTAGGAAGGGGCTGGAATTGGGGCTGGGCTTGGAGTTGGGGCTGAGATTTGGATTAGAGCTGGGATTGGGGTTAAGGCTGAACATGGGATTGGCTTTAGGGCTGGGGTTGGGATTGGGTCTGGGGCCAGACGAGTCTGGCACTGGGATGAGATTAAATACAGAACTGTGAGTGTGTCTAAACATGGAGTGAGATTGAGAACAGGATCAGGGTCAGGTTTGGAACTGAGCTCACCCAGAGTGGGACAGGGGGGATGTCGCTGTGGGATGGTTTGGGGAAAATCCTGGTTTGGGGAAAAACAAGCTGTGAATGCCTTTGTTTGGGGATTCCTCCCACTCAAGTCCATTTCTAGAAGTCCCCTAATGTCTAAAAATCAAGAGTGAATAAAGAAAAGCCACCAGGAGTTTCTCATTTCCAGTCTCATCCCTCTCGGGTTCTGGTGTTCCCCCATCTCAGGGCTGCTGGGGATCCCATGGGTCCTGGGGATCCCCCCTCCCCAGGGTCCTGCTTTTGGATTCTTTGGAATTTTGGGGTCCCAGGGTCCCCCTCTCCAGCCTCCCCTCAATGCAGACACTTGGGGTTCCCCCTTCTTTCCACCAGCCTGTCCTGGTTTAGGGCAAATTTGGTTGAAAACCTGCAAAACTAATTTCCTCTACAATGCAGATTCAGCAGCCCGACACTCAGCCAGTTTGGGAAAATACTTCCTTGGAGAAAAGTGGAAAAAACTTTATTTACCAGGCAAAGTATTCACAGCATGAAAATTGAACAATATTAAGGAATAAAACCTCCTGCTACTCCAAAATAGATGAGAAACTCCACAAGTCCCTCCTTGGGCTGTAGCTCGGGTCACTCAGTCTCTTATCAGTCTCTTATCAGTTTATTATCAGTCTCTTATCAGTCCCTCCAGTGCTGGATATGCCGAGGCCCAGGCTCAGCCAGGTGGGCAACAGGTGCAAGCTGCCGGTGGTGTTCTGGGTGTTGAGTTTAGAGCAGGTTTAAACAGCTCCAAAGAAAAGGAAAAACAACATTTGGGGGAACTTCTCTTTCTCAGAGAGCTAAAAACTAAAAGCAAAGGAGAGCTATGTCTTGCTGTTGATCCATCCAGGAGCAGGAAATGTGGAGGAGTGAGTGCAGTGTATGGAAACAAACTGCAGCTTCTTCCTCCTCCCCTTCGCCTCAGAACCGCCTTAAAGGTGCAGAACTCATTTCTGGGCTAAACGGACCGATGGGGTAGGAGCATCATGAAGTCACCCCAGGACACGGCCCTGTCAGGGTCAGGGGGTCCCGCCCCCCTCATCTCCGGGCTGCCGGGGTCCCCAGCTCGCTATCGCCCCTTCCCCTCCCCCCGCCCGGGGGTCCCCTGCTCCACAGCCCCGCTCTCACGGGATCCCCAAAACCAATGTCCCGCCCGTCCGGTACCGGGCCATCCCCACGTGGAGCCCCCGGGATCCTCCCCGGGGCGATCTGCCCTCTGCCCCTCAAAAAGCTCCTCTGAGGGAGCCCGAGAGATATCCGGGGCTCGAGTCCGGGATCTGCCGGCTCAACACTCTCCAAAAAAATCCTCCCGAGAGCCCTGGCTGGAGTTATTTGGGAATTTGGCTACTTGAGCTGGGCTTCTTGTGGGACATTCAGCAGCCTTGTGTTCCTCACCTTGGACTAAATGAACTTTATCAGTCAATCTGATATAATTTGCTCCCTCTCCTGTTGATTCTAACAAACATTTCAAGCAGGACAACAAAATATTTTCTTTTTTAACTGGCCACCCACAGTGGCCATTTTTCACATCAGTTCTCCCATAAGTCACCAGAGGAAGCTGTGTCCAAGTTTCCAAGAGTTCCTCCACAAAGAGCCACAACCTCCTCAGAGGAGGGAACCATGCTGTTGTCAGAGGCACTTGGGGTCAGACAACAGTGCCCGAACTCACTCTGCCAAAATAATGTCACAAACTGGCAAATACAATTGTTAGACAGATTCCTCTGCCCCAATTACGGTGCTAATGAGACCAAATCCAAAGTGGATTTTATTGAACAGTGAATGTGAGGTAGGGAGAGAAATGGAAAGAAAGAGAAAAGAGGGGAGAGCAAGGGAGTGACAGGGACAGAGACCTCCCCTGGGGCAGGCCAAGTGTGACATTGTCCCCTGTGTGTGTGGCCTTCCCGGGGTGGGGGTTTTACACCTGAGCCAGTTTGGGTAAGGGGGTGGTGTTCACCCCCGAGCAGGGATTACCCCACTGTTTCAGGTTGCAATGGAAGATGGAACCAAATGCATGTTTTCAATCCCCATCTTCATCAACTGCTATCAACAGGTGGGGCAGTGTTCTTTATCTCTTCCATGACTCAGCCCTGATAACGCCCTCCAGGGGAGATATCTTCTGGGAATGGGCCATTGAGTGTCACTGCAGGACTGATCAAATTCCATCATCCCATTGTGGGATGCTCCGCCCAGGGGGAGGATCCAAGCATTCCTACCTGGATATAAGCTGAGCCTTGCCACACCAGGAGCAGCTTGCCTGCTGGATTCCCAGAGGACAAGAGCTCCAGAACAACCACTGGACCTTCAGAGGAAGACCAGACCCTTCTACAGGATCACTGCTTGGACAGAATCACGTTCATCACTCCAACAGGACTGCAGCCACCATTTAATGGGACTGCTGCCAGCACCCTGACCAACAGGGTGTCAGGTTATATCCTGACTCTGCCAGTTTAAGGCAGTGTTTCTGTAGCATTGCCTTTGATCTTCATTTTCTTATTAAATTGTAATTCTGACTTAGACTCTCCCCCAGGTTTGCCTTCAAACCAGAACAAAAGACAATGTGTGCACCCTTTGTTTTCTTCCCAGAAGAGGATTTCCCATTCCCAAATCTTGATTGGATGGAGGACAAGGCTGCAAGGAAGAGGAAGGAGACCTGGGACACCCAGGCAGGTGAGGAGGAAGTCAGTGCCCCTTTCCCCCTCTCTCCTGCTCCATCTCCCAGCCCAGCACAGCCCCTGGAACAAAAGACGATGTGCGCACCCTTTGTTTTCCTCCCAGAAGAGGATTTCCCATTCCCAAATCTTTATTGGATGGAGGAGGAGGCT
>NW_022148923.1:0-13236 GCF_901933205.1 Camarhynchus parvulus | reverse complement strand
AAACATAACTCACCAGCCCCAATTCCTGATGGCAGATTGTGGACTCTGTTAGCACTATCAAACCAGCGGGCCTTTCCCGCTGAAACAAAACTCACCAGCCCCGTATTTGATGGCAGATTGTGGGACTCCGCTGGCACTATCAAACCAGCCCGAAGTTGGCACTGGTGCCAGCTTGGGTCTGGGAGGCATCCTGCGACGCTGGATTTTCAGGAGCCAGCCGCCACCCGGCCTATGGCCCCCAAACATAAAACAACGGGCCTTTCCCGCTGAAACAAAACTCACCAGCCCCGGTCCTTGATGGCAGATTGTGGGACTCCGTTGGCGCTATCAAACCAGCCCGAAGTTGGCACTGGTGCCAGCTTGGGTCTGGGAGGCATCCCATGACGCTGGATTTTCAGGAGCCAGTCGCCACCGGGGCCTAGGCCCCCAAACATAAACAACGGGCCTTTCCCCTGAAACAAAACTCACCAGCCCCGCCCTGATGGCAGATTGTGGGACTCCGCTGGCACTATCAAACCAGCCCGAAGTTGGCACTGGTGCCAGCTTGGGTCTGGGAGGCATCCTGGCGCATCGCTGATTTTCAGGAGCCAGCCGCCACCCGGGCACAGGCCCCCAAACATAAACAACGGGCCTTTCCCTCTGAAACAAAACTCACCCGCCCCGTCCTTGATGGCAGATTGTGGGACTCGCTGGCACTATCAAACCAGCCCGAAGTTGGCACTGGTGCCAGCTTGGGTCTGGGAGGCATCCCGCGACGCTGGATTTTCAGGAGCCAGCCGCCACCCCGGCCTATGGCCCCCAAACATAAACAACGGGCCTTTCCCTCTGAAACAAAAACTCACCAGCCCCGTCCTTGATGGCAGATTGTGGGACTCCGTTGGCACTATCAAACCAGCCCGAGTTGGCACTGGTGCCAGCTTGGGTCTGGGAGGCATCCTGCGATCGCTGATTTTCAGGAGCCAGCCGCCACCCGGGCACAGGCCCCCAAACATAAACAACGGGCCTTTCCCTCTGAAACAAAAACTCACCAGCCCCGTCCTTGATGGCAGATTGTGGGACTCCGCTGGCACTATCAAACCAGCCCGAGTTGGCACTGGTGCCAGCTTGGGTCTGGGAGGCATCCCGCGACGCGGATTTTCAGGAGCCAGTCGCCACTCCGGGCCTATGGCCCCCAAACATAAACAACGGGCCTTTCCCCGCTGAAACAAAACTCACCAGCCCCGCTCCTTGATGGCAGATTGTGGGACTCCGCTGGCACTATCAAACCAGCCCGAAGTTGGCACTGGTGCCAGCTTGGGTCTGGGAGGCATCCCATGTGATCACGGATTTTCAGGAGCCAGCCGCCACTCCGCCTATGGCCCCCAAACATAAAACAACGGGCCTTTCCCTCTGAAACAAAACTCACCAGCCCCGTCCTGATGGCAGATTGTGGGACTCCGCTGGCACTATCAAACCAGCCCGAAGTTGGCACTGGTGCCAGCTTGGGTCTGGGAGGCATCCCATGACGCGGATTTTCAGGAGCCAGCCGCCACCCCGGCCTATGGCCCCCAAACATAAACAACGGGCCTTTCCCTCTGAAACAAAACTCACCAGCCCCAGTCCTTGATGGCAGATTGTGGGACCCGCTGGCACTATCAAACCAGCCCGAAGTTGGCACTGGTGCCAGCTTGGGTCTGGGAGGCATCCCATGATCGCGGATTTTCAGGAGCCAGCCGCCACTCCGGGCCTATGGCCCCCCAAACATAAACAACGGGCCTTTCCCCGCTGAAACAAAACTCACCAGCCCCGTCCTTGATGGCAGATTGTGGGACCTCGCTGGCACTATCAAACCAGCCCGAAGCTGGCACTGGTGCCAGCTTGGGTCTGGGAGGCATCCTGCGTATCGCTGATTTTCAGGAGCCAGCCGCCACCCGGCCTATGGCCCCCAAACATAAACAACGGGCCTTTCCCGCTGAAACAAAACTCACCAGC
The DNA here is from genome assembly GCF_901933205.1 of Camarhynchus parvulus. Lineage (NCBI taxonomy): Eukaryota > Metazoa > Chordata > Aves > Passeriformes > Thraupidae > Camarhynchus > Camarhynchus parvulus. Next base: position 11,265 of record NW_022148923.1, on the reverse strand, counting down.
CCCAGTATTTGATGGCAGATTGTGGGACTCCGCTGGCACTATCAAACCAGCCCGAAGTTGGCACTGGTGCCAGCTTGGGTCTGGGAGGCATCCTGCGATCGCGGATTTTCAGGAGCCAGCCGCCACCCCGCCTATGGCCCCCAAACATAAACAACGGGCCTTTCCGCTGAAACAAAACTCACCAGCCCCGTCCTTGATGGCAGATTGTGGGACTCTGCTGGCACTATCAAACCAGCCCGAAGTTGGCACTGGTGCCAGCTTGGGTCTGGGAGGCATCCCATGCGATCGCTGATTTTCAGGAGCCAGCCGCCACCACCGCCTATGGCCCCCAAACATAAACAACGGCCTTTCCCTCTGAAACAAAACTCACCAGCCCCGTCCTGATGGCAGATTGTGGGACCTCGCTGGCACTATCAAACCAGCCCGAAGTTGGCACTGGTGCCAGCTTGGGTCTGGGAGGCATCCCGCGATCGCTGATTTTCAGGAGCCAGCCGCCACCCGGGCTATGGCCCCCAAACATAAACAACGGGCCTTTCCCCGCTGAAACAAAACTCACCAGCCCCGTCCTTGATGGCAGATTGTGGGACTCTGCTGGCACTATCAAACCAGCCCGAAGTTGGCACTGGTGCCAGCTTGGGTCTGGGAGGCATCCCGCGATCGCTGATTTTCAGGAGCCAGCCGCCACTCCGGGCCTACAGGCCCCCAAACATAAACAACGGGCCTTTCCCTCTGAAACAAAAACTCACCAGCCCCGGTCCTTGATGGCAGATTGTGGGACTCAGCTGGCACTATCAAACCAGCCCGAAGTTGGCACTGGTGCCAGCTTGGGTCTGGGAGGCATCCCGCGACGCTGGATTTTCAGGAGCCAGCCGCCACCCGGCCTATGGCCCCCAAACATAAACAACGGCCTTTCCCGCTGAAACAAAAACTCACCAGCCCCGTCCTTGATGGCAGATTGTGGGACTCATGCTGGCACTATCAAACCAGCCCGAAGTTGGCACTGGTGCCAGCTTGGGTCTGGGAGGCATCCTGCGATCGCTGATTTTCAGGAGCCAGCCGCCACCCGGCCAGGCCCCCAAACATAAACAACGGGCCTTTCCCTCTGAAACAAAAACTCACCAGCCCCGTCCTTGATGGCAGATTGTGGGACTCCGCTGGCACTATCAAACCAGCCCGAAGCTGGCACTGGTGCCAGCTTGGGTCTGGGAGGCATCCCATGTATCGCTGGATTTTCAGGAGCCAGCCGCCACTCCGGGCACAGGCCCCAAACATAAACAACGGGCCTTTCCCCGCTGAAACAAAACTCACCAGCCCCGTCCTTGATGGCAGATTGTGGGACTCGCTGGCACTATCAAACCAGCCCGAAGCTGGCACTGGTGCCAGCTTGGGTCTGGGAGGCATCCTGCGATCGCTGGATTTTCAGGAGCCAGCCGCCACCGGCCTATGGCCCCCAAACATAAACAACGGGCCTTTCCCGCTGAAACAAAACTCACCAGCCCCGTCCCTGATGGCAGATTGTGGGACTCCGCTGGCACTATCAAACCAGCCCGAAGTTGGCACTGGTGCCAGCTTGGGTCTGGGAGGCATCCCGCGTGATCGCTGATTTTCAGGAGCCAGCCGCCACCCGGGGCACAGGCCCCCAAACATAAACAACGGGCCTTTCCCGCTGAAACAAAACTCACCAGCCCCGGTCCTTGATGGCAGATTGTGGGACTCTGTTGGCACTATCAAACCAGCCCAAGTTGGCACTGGTGCCAGCTTGGGTCTGGGAGGCATCCCGCGATCGCTGGATTTTCAGGAGCCAGCCGCCACTCCAGGGCCTATGGCCCCCAAACATAAACAACGGGCCTTTCCCGCTGAAACAAAACTCACCAGCCCCGGGTCCCTGATGGCAGATTGTGGGACTCGTTGGCACTATCAAACCAGCCCGAGTTGGCACTGGTGCCAGCTTGGGTCTGGGAGGCATCCCGCGCATCGCGATTTTCAGGAGCCAGCCGCCACCGGGCACAGGCCCCCAAACATAAAACAACGGGCCTTTCCCGCTGAAACAAAACTCACCAGCCCCGGTCCTTGATGGCAGATTGTGGGACTCCGCTGGCACTATCAAACCAGCCCGAAGTTGGCACTGGTGCCAGCTTGGGTCTGGGAGGCATCCCATGTATCGCGGATTTTCAGGAGCCAGCCGCCACCCCGCACACAGGCCCCCAAACATAAACAACGGGCCTTTCCCGCTGAAACAAAACTCACCAGCCCCGGTCCTTGATGGCAGATTGTGGGACTCGCTGGCACTATCAAACCAGCCCGAAGTTGGCACTGGTGCCAGCTTGGGTCTGGGAGGCATCCTGGCGATCGCTGGATTTTCAGGAGCCAGCCGCCACTCCGGCCTATGGCCCCCAAACATAAAACAACGGGCCTTTCCCGCTGAAACAAAACTCACCAGCCCCGGTCCTTGATGGCAGATTGTGGGACCTCGCTGGCACTATCAAACCAGCCCGAAGTTGGCACTGGTGCCAGCTTGGGTCTGGGAGGCATCCTGCGATCGCGATTTTCAGGAGCCAGCCGCCACTCCGGCCTATGGCCCCCAAACATAAACAACGGCCTTTCCCTCTGAAACAAAACTCACCAGCCCCGTCCTTGATGGCAGATTGTGGGACCTCGCTGGCACTATCAAACCAGCCCGAAGTTGGCACTGGTGCCAGCTTGGGTCTGGGAGGCATCCCGCGCATCGCTGGATTTTCAGGAGCCAGCCGCCACCCGGCCTATGGCCCCCAAACATAAACAACGGGCCTTTCCCGCTGAAACAAAACTCACCAGCCCCGGTCCTTGATGGCAGATTGTGGGACTCCGCTGGCACTATCAAACCAGCCCGAAGTTGGCACTGGTGCCAGCTTGGGTCTGGGAGGCATCCTGGCGTGATCGCGGGATTTTCAGGAGCCAGCCGCCACCCGGGGCCTATGGCCCCAAACATAAACAACGGGCCTTTCCCGCTGAAACAAAACTCACCAGCCCCGGTCCTGATGGCAGATTGTGGGACTCTGCTGGCACTATCAAACCAGCCCGAAGTTGGCACTGGTGCCAGCTTGGGTCTGGGAGGCATCCCATGCGATCGCTGGATTTTCAGGAGCCAGCCGCCACTCCGGCCTATGGCCCCAAACATAAACAACGGGCCTTTCCCCGCTGAAACAAAACTCACCAGCCCCGTCCTTGATGGCAGATTGTGGGACTCAGCTGGCACTATCAAACCAGCCCGAAGTTGGCACTGGTGCCAGCTTGGGTCTGGGAGGCATCCTGGCGTGATCGCTGATTTTCAGGAGCCAGCCGCCACCGGGCACAGGCCCCCAAAACATAAACAACGGGCCTTTCTCGCTGAAACAAAACTCACCAGCCCCGTCCTTGATGGCAGATTGTGGGACCCGCTGGCACTATCAAACCAGCCCGAAGTTGGCACTGGTGCCAGCTTGGGTCTGGGAGGCATCCCATGTGATCGCTGGATTTTCAGGAGCCAGCCGGCCACCCGGGCACATGGCCCCCAAACATAAACAACGGGCCTTTCCCGCTGAAACAAAACTCACCAGCCCCGTCCTTGATGGCAGATTGTGGGACTCCTGCTGGCACTATCAAACCAGCCCGAAGCTGGCACTGGTGCCAGCTTGGGTCTGGGAGGCATCCCATGCGATCGCTGGATTTTCAGGAGCCAGCCGCCACTCCGGGGCATGGCCCCCAAACATAAACAACGGGCCTTTCCCTCTGAAACAAAACTCACCAGCCCCAGTCCTTGATGGCAGATTGTGGGACTCCCGTTGGCACTATCAAACCAGCCCGAGTTGGCACTGGTGCCAGCTTGGGTCTGGGAGGCATCCCGCGATCGCTGGATTTTCAGGAGCCAGCCGCCACCCCGGCCTAGGCCCCCAAACATAAACAACGGGCCTTTCCCTGAAACAAAAACTCACCAGCCCCGGTCCTTGATGGCAGATTGTGGGACCTCGCTGGCACTATCAAACCAGCCCGAAGTTGGCACTGGTGCCAGCTTGGGTCTGGGAGGCATCCTGCGATCGCTGGATTTTCAGGAGCCAGCCGCCACCCGGCCTATGGCCCCCAAACATAAACAACGGGCCTTTCCCCCTGAAACAAAAACTCACCAGCCCCGCTCTTGATGGCAGATTGTGGGACCCCGCTGGCACTATCAAACCAGCCCGAAGCTGGCACTGGTGCCAGCTTGGGTCTGGGAGGCATCCCGCGCATCGCGATTTTCAGGAGCCAGCCGCCACCCGCCCACAGGCCCCCAAACATAAAACAACGGCCTTTCCTCTGAAACAAAAACTCACCAGCCCCAGTCCTTGATGGCAGATTGTGGGACTCGCTGGCACTATCAAACCAGCCCGAAGCTGGCACTGGTGCCAGCTTGGGTCTGGGAGGCATCCCGCGTGATCGCTGGATTTTCAGGAGCCAGCCGCCACCGGCCTATGGCCCCCAAACATAAACAACGGGCCTTTCCCTCTGAAACAAAACTCACCAGCCCCGCTCTTGATGGCAGATTGTGGGACCTCCGCTGGCACTATCAAACCAGCCCGAGCTGGCACTGGTGCCAGCTTGGGTCTGGGAGGCATCCTGGCGATCGCGATTTTCAGGAGCCAGCCGCCACCCGTACTATGGCCCCCAAACATAAAACAACGGGCCTTTCCCTGAAACAAAACTCACCAGCCCCGGTCCTTGATGGCAGATTGTGGGACCTCGTTGGCACTATCAAACCAGCCCGAGTTGGCACTGGTGCCAGCTTGGGTCTGGGAGGCATCCTGGCGCATCGCTGATTTTCAGGAGCCAGCCGCCACTGTGGCCTATGGCCCCCAAACATAAACAACGGGCCTTTCCCTCTGAAACAAAAACTCACCAGCCCCGTCCTTGATGGCAGATTGTGGGACCTCATTGGCACTATCAAACCAGCCCGAGTTGGCACTGGTGCCAGCTTGGGTCTGGGAGGCATCCCGCGTGATCGCTGATTTTCAGGAGCCAGCCGCCACCCGGCCTATGGCCCCAAACATAAAACAACGGGCCTTTCCTCTGAAACAAAAAACTCACCAGCCCCGTCCTTGATGGCAGATTGTGGGACTCATGGCACTATCAAACCAGCCCGAAGTTGGCACTGGTGCCAGCTTGGGTCTGGGAGGCATCCCATGCGACGCGATTTTCAGGAGCCAGCCGCCACCGGCCCTATGGCCCCCAAACATAAACAACGGGCCTTTCCCGCTGAAACAAAACAGCCTGAGTTGGCACTGGTGCCAGCTTGGGAGGCATCCCACACGTGGATTTTCAGGAGCCAGCCGGCCACCCGGGGCAAAGGCCCCAAACATAAACAACGGGCCTTTTCCCGCTGAACAAAACTCACCAGCCCCGGTCCTTGATGGTGGCAGATTGTGGGACTCTGTTGGCACTATCAAACCAGCCCAAAAGTTGGCACTGGTGCCAGCTTGGGTCTGGGAGGCATCCCGCGTGATCGCGGATTTCCGAGCCAGTTTGCCACCGGCCTATGGCCCCCAAACATAAAACAACGGACCTTTCCCTTCTGAAACAAAAGTCACCAGCCCCGTCCCTTGATGGCAGATTGTGGGACCTCGCTGGTGCCTATCAAACCAGCCCGAAGCTGGTTGGTGCAGCTTGGGTCTGAGGCATCCCATGATCGCTGGATTTTCAGGAGCCAGCCGGCCACTCCGGCGCCCAGGCCCCCAAACATAAACAACAGACCTTTCCCTCTGAAACAAAACTCACCCGCCCCGGTCCTTGGTGGCAGATTGTGGGACCTCGCTGGCACTATCAAACCAGCCCGGAAGCTGGCACTGGTGCCAGCTTGGGTCTGGGAGGCATCCCATGCATTCGCCGGATTTTCAGGAGCCAGCCGCCACCCGGCCTATGGCCCCAAAACATAAACAACGGGCCTATCCTGAAACAAAACTCACCAGCCCCGGTCCTTGATGGCAGATTGTGGGACCCGCTGGCACTATCAAACCAGCCCGAAGTTGGCACCTGGTGCTTGAGTCTGGGAGGCATCCTGGGCGTATCGCTGGGATTTTCAGGAGCCAGCGTCACACTCCCGGCCTATGGCCCCAAAACATAAAACAACGGCCTGTCCCCTGAAACAAAACTCACCAGCCCCGCTATTGATGGCAGATTGTGGGACTCTGTTGGCGCTTATCAAACCAGCCCGAAGCTGGCACTGGTGCCAGTCTGGGGGAGGCATCCCATGTGACGCTGATTTTCAGGAGCCAGTCGGCCACAGGCCCCCCCAAAACATAAAACAACGGGCCTTTTTCCCTCTGAAACAAAAACTCACCAGCCCGTCCTGATGGCAGATTGTGGGACCTCGCTGGCATTATCAAACCAGCCCGAAGTTGGCACTGGTGCCAGCTTGGGTCTGGGAGGCATCCCGCGTGACGCTGATTTTCAGGAGCCAGCCGCCACCGGCCTCCATGGGCCCCCAAACATAAACAACGGCCTTTCCTCTGAAACAAAAACTCACCAGCTCCACCCTGATGGCAGATTGTGGGACTCCGCTGTTACTATCAAACCAGCCCGAAGTTGGCACTGGTGCCAGCTTAGTCTGGGGAGCCATCCCATGTATCGCTGGGATTTTCAGGAGCCAGCCGGGCCACCCGGGGCACAGGCCCCAAACATAACAACGGCCTTTCCCTCTGAAACAAAAACTCACCAGCCCGTCCTGATGGCAGATTGTGGGACTCCATAGGCGCTTATCAAAACAGCCCGAAAGCTGCACCCTCGGTGCCAGCTGTCTGGGAGGCATCCCGCGCATCGGGCGGATTTTCAGGAGCCAGTTTGCCACCTGGCCACAGGGCCCCAAACATAAACAACGGGCCTTCCCTCTTGAAACAAAAACTCACCCGCCCCGTTCCTGATGACAGATTGTGGGACCTGGCACTATCAAACCAGCCCGAAGCTGGCACTGGTGCCAGCTTGGGTCTGGGAGGCATCCCGCGTGACGCGCTGATTTTCAGGGAGCCAGCCGCCACCCCGGCCTATGGCCCCAAAACAAAAACAACGGGCCTATCCCGCTGAAAACAAAACTCACCAGCCCCGGGTCCTGATGGCAGATTCAGGGAATTTGCTTGGCACCATCAAACCAGGCCCGAAGTTGGCACTGGTGCCAACTTGGTTCTGGGAGGCATCCTATGTATCGCGGATTTTCTTGGGAGCCAGCCGCCACCCCGGGCCCATATGGCCCCCAAACATAAACCACTGGCCTTCCCCGCTTGAACAAAACTCACCAGCCCCTCGCTATTTGATGGCAGATTGTGGACTCATAGGGCGCTATATCAAACTGTGCCCGAAGGCACTGGTGCCAGCTTGGTCTGGGAGGCATCCCGCGATCGCTGATTTTCAGGAGCCAAAGCCGTTACCCCCTTCCTATGGCCCCCAAAACATAAACAACGGGGCCTTTCCCTCTGAAACAAACCACCCGGCAAGTCCTGATGGCAGATTGTGGGACTCACAGACCATCAAACCAGCCCGGAAGTTGGCACTGGTGCCAGCTTGGGTCTGGGAGGCATCCTGGCGCATCGCCGGATTTTCAGGAGCCAGTCGCCACCCGGGCACAGGCCCCCAAACATAAACAACAGGCCTTTCCCTCTGAAACAAAAACTCCACCAGCCCCCGTCCTTGATGGCAGATTGTGGGACCTCGGCCGGGCACTTATCAAACCAGCCCGAAGTTGGCACTGGATGCCAGCTTGGGTCTGGAGGCATCCCGTGACGCTGATTTTCAGGAGCTTGCAGCCGCCACTGGGGCCTGCGGCCCCAAAACATAAAACAACAACGGCCATCCCCTCTGAAACAAAAACTCACCCGCCCCGCCTTTGATGGCAGATTGTGGGACCTGCTGGCACTATCAAACCAGCCCGAAGTTGGCACTGGTGCCAGCTTGGGTCTGGGAGGTATCCTATGTGACGGGATTTTCAGGAGCCAGCCGCCACCAGGGCACAGGCCCCCAAACATAAACAACAGCCTTTCCCTCTGAACAAAACTCACCCGCCCCGGTCCTTGGTGGCAGATTGTGGACCTCGCTGGCACTATCAAACCAGCCCGAAGTTGGCACTGGTGCCAGCTTGTCTGGGAGGCATCCCATGTGATCGCTGGATTTTCTGTGGAGCCAGCTGCCGCTACCCGGCCTATGGCCCCAAAACATAAAACAACGGGCCTATCCCGCTGAAACAAAAACTCACCAGCCCCTGGTATTTGATGGCAGATTGAGGGACTCAAGCTATAATCTATGAAACCAGCCCTCGAGGGCACTGGTGCCAGCTTGGGTCTGGGAGGCATCCTGGCGATCACGGATTTTCAGGAGCCAGCCGCCACCCAGGCACAGGCCCCCAAAACATAAAACAAACGGGTCTTCCCGCTGAAACAAAAAAGTCACCAGCCCCGTATTTGATGGCAGATTGTGGAACCTCAGAGGGCTTATCAAACCAGCCCGAAGTTGGCACTGGTGCCAGCTTGGGTCTGGGGAGGCATCCCATGACGCGATTTTCGTGGAGCCAGCCGGCCACTGGGGGCTGTGGGCCCCAAACATAAAACAACGGCCTTTCCTCTGAAAACAAAAACTCACCACCGCTCCTGATGGCAGATTGCGGGACTCGCTGGCACTATCAAACCAGCCCGAAGCTGGCACTGGTGCCAGCTTGGGTCCGGGGAGGCATCCCATGTATCGTGGATTTTCAGGAGCCAGCCGCCACCTCGCCTATGGCCCCAAACATAAAACAACAGGCCTTTCCCTCTGAAACAAAACCTCACCAGCCCCGTCCTTGTGGCAGATTGTGGGGACCTCCGCTGGCACTATCAAAACAGCCCGAAGCTGGCACTGGTGCCAGCTTGGGTCTGGGGAGGCATCCTGGCGTGACGCTGGATTTTCAGGAGCCAGCCGGGCCACCGTGGGGCACAGGTGGCCCCCAAACATAAAACAACAGCCCTTTCCCTCTGAACAAAAAACCTCACCCTACCTGCCCTGATGGCAGATTGCGGGACTCCGCTGGCACTATCAAACCAGCCCGAGCGTACCGCGCCAGCTTGGGTTCGAGGCATCCCGCGATCGCTGGATTTTCAGGGAGCCACGTGGCCACGCTCGGGCTTATGTTCCCAACAAAACAACGGGCCTTTCGCTGAAACAAAACTCACCAGCCCCGTCCTGATGGCAGATTGCGGGACTCCTCGCTGGCACTATCAAACCAGCCCTGAAGTTGGCACTGGTGCCAGCTTGGGTCTGGGGAGGCATCCTGAGATCGCCGGATTTTCAGGGGAGCCAGGCCGCCACGCCGGCTTATGTTCCCAAACAAAACAACGGGCCTTCCTGCTGAAACAAAACTCAGCCCCGTCCCTGATGGCAGATTGTGGACTCTGTTGGCGCTTATCAAACCAGCCCAGCTGGCACTGGTGCCAGCTTGGGTCTGGGAGGCATCCCATGCATCGCTGGATTTTCAGGAGCCAGCCGCCACCCGGGCACAGGCCCCCAAACATAAACAACGGGCCTATCCCGCTGAAACAAAACTCACCCGCCCCCGTTCTTGATGGCAGATTGTGGGACTCGCTAGCACTATCAAACCAGCCCGAAGCTGGCACTGGTGCCAGCTTGGGTCTGGGGAGGCATCCCATGCATCGCTGGGATTTTCAGGAGCCAGTCAAGCACTAGGGCACACAGGCCCCCAAACATAAAACAAACAGGCCTTTCCCCTGAAACAAAAACCACCTGCCCCGGTCCTTGCGGCAGATTGTGGGACTCCGCTGGCACTATCAAACCAGCCCGAGTTGGCACTGGTGCCAGCTTGGGTCTGGGAGGCATCCCATGATCGCTGGATTTTCAGGAGCCAGCCGCCACCGGGCCTATGGCCCCCAAACATAAACAACGGGCCTTTCCCTCTGAAACAAAACTCACCAGCCCCGGTATTTGATGGCAGATTGTGGGACTCCGTTGGCACTATCAAACCAGCCCGAGTTGGCACTGGTGCCAGCTTGGGTCTGGGAGGCATCCCATGCGATCGCTGGATTTTCAGGAGCCAGCCGCCACCCGGCCTATGGCCCCCAAACATAAACAACGGGCCTTTCCCTCTGAAACAAAAACTCACCAGCCCCGGTCCTTGATGGCAGATTGTGGGACTCCGCTGGCACTATCAAACCAGCCCGAAGTTGGCACTGGTGCCAGCTTGGGTCTGGGAGGCATCCCGCGTGATCGCTGGATTTTCAGGAGCCAGCCGCCACTCGGGGCTATGGCCCCCAAACATAAACAACGGCCTTTCCCTCTGAAACAAAACTCACCAGCCCCGGTCCTTGATGGCAGATTGTGGGACTCCGCTGGCACTATCAAACCAGCCCGAGTTGGCACTGGTGCCAGCTTGGGTCTGGGAGGCATCCCGCGATCGCTGATTTTCAGGAGCCAGCCGCCACTCCGCCTATGGCCCCCAAACATAAACAACGGCCTTTCCCTCTGAAACAAAACTCACCAGCCCCGGTCCTTGATGGCAGATTGTGGGACTCGCTGGCACTATCAAACCAGCCCGAAGTTGGCACTGGTGCCAGTTGGGTCTGGGAGGCATCCTGCGATCGCGGATTTTCAGGAGCCAGCCGCCACCCCGGCCTATGGCCCCCAAACATAAACAACGGGCCTTTCCCTCTGAAACAAAACTCACCAGCCCCGGTCCTGATGGCAGATTGTGGGACTCGCTGGCACTATCAAACCAGCCCGAAGTTGGCACTGGTGCCAGCTTGGGTCTGGGAGGCATCCCATGATCGCGGATTTTCAGGAGCCAGCCGCCACCCGGCCTATGGCCCCCAAACATAAAACAACGGGCCTTTCCCTCTGAAACAAAACTCACCAGCCCCGGTCCTTGATGGCAGATTGTGGGACCTGCTGGCACTATCAAACCAGCCCGAGTTGGCACTGGTGCCAGCTTGGGTCTGGGAGGCATCCCGCGATCGCTGGATTTTCAGGAGCCAGCCAGCCACCCGCCTATGGCCCCCAAACATAAACAACGGGCCTTTCCCTCTGAAACAAAACTCACCAGCCCCGGTCCTGATGGCAGATTGTGGGACTCCGTTGGCACTATCAAACCAGCCCGAGTTGGCACTGGTGCCAGCTTGGGTCTGGGAGGCATCCTGCGCGATCGCTGGATTTTCAGGAGCCAGCCGCCACCCGGCCTATGGCCCCCAAACATAAACAACGGCCTTTCCCGCTGGAACAAAACTCACCAGCCCCAGTATTTGATGGCAGATT
>NW_022148922.1:0-13277 GCF_901933205.1 Camarhynchus parvulus | reverse complement strand
CCAGCTGACCTTGGCATGTTGAGGGTCACTTCTCATCTGCTGCTGAAACACTGGGGCTCTGTGCTTTCCTTCCTGTGGAAAAGAACTCTCCTTCTCCTCCAGACACCCATGGCCAGAATTGGGATTTCTCCTCCAAAACCCTTATATCTGTCCCCAGAACATTGGGGAAAGGTTCCCTGCTCTCCTTCCTATGGAAAAGAACTGTGCTGCTTCTCCGGTGCCCATGGCTGAAATTTGGCTTCCACCTCCAAAATTCCTTATATCCAAGGATAGGTCTCAGACAGGATCTGGCATAACCGACAAGTCTGGCTGGCCTTGGCCTAGTGAGGCTCTCCAGACTCTGGGCTTCTATGGAAAAGAACTGTCCTTCTTGTCCAGGTGCCCATGGCCAGAATTGGGGTTCCACCTCCAATATTCCCAATTGTGACAGACTGGAGGAGATTGTTGGCTCAAAACATTTCATGTAGGGGGAGGAAGGGGCAGGTCCAGCCTTGCCCTGCCCTGGAACCCCAATCCCCCCAGAGCCTCTATCCCAGCCCAGCAGTGGCTGCCAGTCCCTGGCACAGCACAGGCAATGCTCCACAGCCACCTCTGCAGCCCCAGCCCAGCTCCTGAGGGACCAAATGAGCCCAAGTCCCACCTGGGGGAAGGGCCCAGGGAGACCAAGGGGTATTGAAGGCTGACCACAAGGCAAGCACACATCTTGGCCCTACCTCCTCTTGGAATTTCTATCTCAACAACACTGGAATCCAGGAGTTGGTACCTGTGTGTGTGCTTCTCTGAATCTTATTTTTCTTTCTCTCTCTCAGAGAATGAAAAATACTGCTTCTGTTTTTGTCCCCTTGCAAATTTTTGATTAACTTAAAATTGAACAAACTTAGAGTTTGTGAAGTTGAATATGCCAAATTAATGCTTTGAGAAGTGCTTTTGTTGATTGAATGTCCCTTAAAAACTTTTGCAAAAATTTCTTTGATTTTCTAAAGTTGGCAGTAAAGGCTGTTATGTTGTTTTGAGCTCCTGAGAATGTCTTATTGAAATGTCTTTGTGCATCTAACTCAGAGGACACAAATAATTATAATTCCTTTTAAATGTCTTATTGAGAGAGTTGTTTGGGGATGGGGGTCAGGGCTTGTCTGTCCTGCTTGGCCCAGCCCAGGCAGGGCTTTCCCAGCCACATTCCACACTCCATTGCCCAGCTGGAGCCGCTGGCTGCCTCTGAGTTGTGCTGCCCCAGCCCCAGGGACGCTCTCCTTGTCTGCCCATTCCCCCACGGTCTCTGGGCAGGGATGGCCTCACTGGGGGCTGCTGACATCCTCAGCACCTTGGAGGCTGCTGCTGAATTTTCCTGCTCCAGAGGCTTGTTCAGCCTGCAGCTCTTCAGTGCAGGAATTCAGTGTCCCAGGGCTCATTAACATTCAGAACACCTTAACAAGCCAAGCCTCTGGGAATAATTTGATTTCAGTTTTCAAATCATTTGTAGTTAATTAGATCTCAGTAGTGTATTCAAAGTGAATACATGATATTTAAAAAAGACAGCAAGAAAAGATTTTTTAGGTCCTGTTTAGTTTTTTTTCCTGTTAATTCATTGATATGTGCAATCTCCAACTGACATCGCCTCCAAGTACCTCCTCATGCAGTTTGAATAGATATGAAAATCAAGACCCTTCATGGCTGACAATCAATCAGACTCTGTCCCTACCCCCACCCCACCATTTCCCCATCCAAGCCCTGGCACTCAGAGCAGCCTTGTGCAAATCTGAGCTCCCTCCAGCCCAGGCTGCACCTGCAGCTTTCAGCTCCTTGGCTCCAACTCCCACCTGCTTTCCTTGGAGAAGGAGCTGCCCCAGACACAGAGGGATGTTCATTTCTTGTCAGCCAACAAAGCCAAGGGAAGGCACAGCTCCATCAAATGCAAAAGTCATTCTTCTCCCTGGCTCTGCCCTGCCCCTGATCCCCACAGCCTGTCCTGTTTCCTTCATCCCTGCATTGCCAGGGACTTTCTGGGACAAGGGAGCTCTGCTCTGGCTATGGAGGGAGGTCCAAGTGCAGCCACTGGAGTGGGAACCACAACTCATCAGGTTTGTGTCCTTTGGGGGTCAGGAACTGGTGAGACTCAGAGGCACAGAAAGTTTCTCTTCATGGTCAACAGACCATGAACAATCACGCACTCTTCCCTGAGCTTATGTGCAATGTCCCAGCAGCATCTGATGAGTCCACCATCCACAAGTGATTTCCATACTAAAATTGATTTCAGACAAATATGGTTCTGAGATAGATATAAACACAATTAAGTTCTTGTATCAGAATGCTCGTCCTGGAGTGGGGGCAAAACAGCTCAAACAATTCCTGATTTGCAAAGCTGTCAGTGGTGGATGGAGAAGGGAGGTCAGGCTGCTCTTGGTGTTGAGGAAATGCTGAAACCAGCCTGACTCATTTCACCTCCTCCTGTCCTGGCTGATCTCCCCTCTTTCCCCTCCCACCCATTGGCTTTTGTCTCCCACCAGGCCCCCGGTGAAGAGCCTGGCTCTGTGTTCTCCATCCCTCCTGGCTGGCACTGCCAGGCTGGGATGAGGAGCCCCTCAGCCTTCCCTGCTCCGGGCTGGACAAGCCCAGCTCCCTCAGCCTCTGCTCACAGCCCAAGGGCTCCAGCCCCACCTTGGAGGCCCTTCCCAGACCCTGCTCCAGCTGCCAGACATCTTTCCTGCCCTGGGCAACCCAACCCAGGCCCCAGTGACCTGGATAATCCCTGTCCTTGATGTCCTGGTCACACAGCCCTGGCCCCTTGTCCCCATGTCAGGCTCTGGGGTGGATCCTGTGGAACATCCTTTGGTGGAGGCTGTGGCTCCAGGTGGGCCGGGGGATCCCGGGGGACAGGGACCCTGCTGGGCATGGACAGCATTGGACTTGTTGGGAGAAACTGTGAGGGGGGCTGGGGCGGGGCGGACCTGACCAACCCAGTGACCTGACACAGCCCTGCTGGGATGTCACACAGCCCCTCTGGGATGTCACAGCCTGCTCTGTGATGTCACAGCAGATGTCCCTGTGTCATGGTCTCTGATGCCACAATCCAATGTCACACAGCTGGTCTCTTACAGATGTCATAATCAGATGGCTCTGTGATGTCATAGTCTGCCCTGTGATGCCAGAACTCTGCCCTGTGATGTCACATCCTACTCTGTGATGTCACAGAGGCTGTGATGTCATAGCTGCTCAATGACCTCACATAACCCACTCTGTGATGTCATAGCCCACTCTGTGACCTCATGTTACCAGATGATAAATTGTCTCCACCAGGTGAGCTCACACCTGGAGCTTGTTCTCCAAAACCCCAGGCCTATGGAAACCACACAATGCCCATTGTGTGAGAAGGGGAACTGGAAGTTCACCAGCCTCAGTGTCCTGCCAGCTCAGCCAGGCCCACTGGAACATTGGGGTCCACGAGCACCAGGGACCACCAGAGAGACCCCAGGACAGAAGAACACATGGGTAAAGGGGAGGGGAAATGTGTTAATGATTTTGGGGAAATGATTATCATATGTGTGTTTAGTCCAGGACAATCAATGAATATGTGTGCAAAATACAGAAAATAAACAGAAACTTTCCTGTACTCAGCATGCAGGGCTTTGGGAGGAGCTCTCCCCCGTGCATCCAGCTGAATAAAGAATGCTGCTTCTTAATGCTACATTGGGGTTAAGGAGTTTTCTGTTTTACCAAATTTTTGGTGACACTCCCACTGCCAAGGAAAGCTCTGTCTGCTGCTGTTCACAAACAGAGAAGGGCTGGGGGCAGATGTGGGGCTCGGAGGCTGCCTGGGGCACAGTGACCATGAAATAATCAAGATTTCAATGTTCTGTGAAAGAAGGAGGGGCAGCAACAAAATTTCTGCACTTTAATTCGGAAGGGCAGACTTTGGCCTATTTAGGATGCAGATGTGGGGAGTGCCAAATAAGGTACAGATTTTTTTAAAAAGAAACAGCCCTTAAAAACAAAGGGGTCCAGGAAGGATGGACACATTTCAAGAAAGTAATCTTAAGGGGGAAGGAGCAGCCTGTCCCAGTGTGGCAAAAGATGAGCTGGGGAGGAAAATGACTGGCCTGGCTGCCCATGGATCTTTGGTAAGAACTTAAGGGAAAAAAGAAGGTGCATCATTTTGAAAAGAGAGAAACAGGCAACTGTTTAAGGATGTTGTTCGGTTTTGCAGAAAGAAAAGGAAAGAGGTGAAAGCTCAATTATAGCTTAATCTGGCCACTTCTGTAAAAAATAATAGGAAAAGTTTCTATAAATAAATTAGTAGCAAAACACCAGATAAAGAGAACCTCTACTATTTATTGGATGCAGTGGAGAATAGGGTAACCAAAGAAAAGGCTGAACTGTTTAACATCTTGTCTTCATCAGTGTTCAATATTAGGACAGGCTGTCCTCAGGACAAGTGTTCTCCTGAGCTGGTAGATGGGCACAGGGAGCAGAACAGCCCCTGGAATCCAGGAGGAAGCAGCTGGGGACCTGCTGAGCCACTCAGGTGCTCACAGGTCTGTGGGATCAGATGGGATCCATCCCAGAAGGATGAGGGAGCTGGTGGATGAGCTCCCCAAGCTGCTCTCCATCATTTACCATCAGTCCTGGCTCAGCAGGGAGGTCCCAGAGCACTGGAGGTGCCAGTGTGAGCCCATCCCAAGCAGGGCTGGAAGGAGGAGGGCCTGTCAGCCTGGGGCCCGGCAACTCCAGGCCTGTCAGCCTGACCTGGGTGCCCGGCAAGGTTATGGAACAGATCACCTTGAGTGCCACTCCAGCACAGGGCACCCACAGGATGGCCCAGGGATCAGAGCCAGCCAGCGTGGATTGTCCAGGGGTGGCCCCAGGTCCTGCCTGGGCCAGTCCAACATGGTCTCCAGTCCCCCATTCCCAAATTGCAGATGGCACCAAGCTGGGTGTGAGTGTGGATCTGCTGGAGGGCAGGACAAGAAGACACAGCCTTAAGCTGCACCAGGGGAGGTTCAGGCTGGACAATAGGAAGAAGTTCTTCACAGAAAGGGTGAGTGGGCATTGGAATGGGCTGGCCAGGGGGGAGGTGGCAGAGTCACTGTCCCTCCCAGTGGCACTCAGTGGCATGGTCTGGGTGACAAGGCAGTATTAGGGCATTGGTCGGACTTGATGATCCCAAAGGTCTTTTCCAGCCTATTTGATTCTGTCATTCTGTGATGATTGGGACACTCTGGGGCCATTGTGACACTGCAGGGCCTTGTGGAACTAAGGGAACCATGGTGACACCGTGCAGCCCCACAGAACCAGGGGTCCATTGTGGTGCTGTGGGGCCAAATGGAACCAGGGAGTGCACGGTGACACTCTGCATCCTTGTGGAACCACAGAGGCCATTGTGACACTGCAGGGCCTCGTGTAACCAAGGGGTTTCACCATTTTGACACTGCAAAACCAAGGAGACCATTGGGAGACTGCAGGGCCCAGTGGAACCAAGGGGCCGTTCTGACACTGCGGGGCCTCATGGCACCAAGGGGACATTGTGACACTGCAGGATCCTGTGTAACCAAGGGGCCACTGTGACACGATGGGGCCTCAAGGGATCTGGAAGAACGTTGTGACACTGTGTGGCCTCGTGGAAAAAAGGAGTCCATTGTGCCACTGAGGGGACTTGTGGAACCACAGAGACCATGGTGACAGTGTGGGACATCATGTAACCATGGGGCCACTGTGACACCCTGGGGCCCCGTGGAACCAAGGGGCCACTGTGAAACTGCAGCACCAATGAGAACATTGTGACACTGTGAAGCCCCATGGAACAAAGGAGTCCATTGCTGCTCTGCATGGTCTCATGGAACCAAGGAGACCAGTGTGACAGTGCAGGGCCTGGTGTAACCAAGAGGCCATTGTGACACTGAGGGACCCCATGGAACCAAGGACATCTTTGCAGATGACACCAAGCTGGATGTGAGTGTTGATCTGCTGGAGGGTAGGAGGGCTCTGCACAGGGCCCTGGACAGGCTGGATCCAGGGCCCAAATCCAACAAGGTGAGGTTTAACAAGTCCCAGTGCCGGGTCCTGCACTTTGGCCACAACAACCCCTGCAGCACTACAGGCTGGGGACAGAGTGGCTGGAGAGCAGCCAGGCAGAAAGGGACCTGCAGGGACTGATGGACAGCAGGCTGGACATGAGCCAGCAGTGTGCCCAGGTGGCCAAGAAGGCCAATGGCTCCTGGCCTGGATCAGGAATGGTGTGGCCAGCAGGAGCAGAGCTGCTGTGCCAGCCCTGATCTGCCCCCAGCTCTGCACACAGACATTGCTGCTGCAGCTCCAGAGAAGGCAACAAAAGGGCATCTCTGAAGAAAACTTTGCTGGGAGATCCTTTAGTTCCTTTAAAGCCACTGAGCATGCAACCCCTCACTGACACAGTCTGTGGCCACAGGGAATGTGGAGAGAAAACTGCACAAAAAATGACATTTCTTTGTGGACAGTATTAAAAAAGTAAAACAATGTAAAAGAACCTCCAAAATGAAACCAACAAACGTATCAAAGGTGACTTTTATTACAAGCAACTTGCACAAACTGGCAAGCAGTTCAATGTTTCTGAAAGCATCCAGTCATCAGTCTCCACACTGCAGCCTTGAGCTCCTGGTTCCTCAGGCTGTAGATGAGGGGGTTCAGGGCTGGAGGCACCACCGAGTACAGAACTGACAGGGCCAGATCCAGGGATGGGGAGGACATGGAGGGGGGCTTCAGGTAGGCAAACATGACAGTGCTGACAAACAGGGAGAGCACAGCCAGGTGAGGGAGGCAGGTGGAAAAGGCTTTGTGCCGTCCCTGCTCAGAGGGGATCCTCAGCACAGCCCTGAAGATCTGCACATAGGAGAAAACCATGAACACAAAACAACCAAATATCAAACACACACTAACTGCAATGACCCTGAGTTCCCTGAGGTAGGATTTAGAGCAGGAGAGCTTGAGGATCGGGGGTATTTCACAGAAGAACTGGCCCAGGGCATTTCCATGGCACAGGGGCAGGGAAAATGTATTGGCTGTGTGCAGCAGTGAATAGAGAAAGGCACTGGCCCAGGCAGCTGCTGCCATGTGGGCACAAGCTCTGCTGCCCAGGAGGGTCCCGTAGTGCAGGGGTTTGCAGATGGACACGTAGCGGTCGTAGCACATGATGGTCAGGAGGAAATATTCTGCTGAGATGAAGAAATAAAAAAAAAAGAGCTGAGCAGCACATCCAGTGTAGGAGATGTTCCTGGTGTCCCAGAGGGAATTGTGCATGGCTTTGGGGACAGTGGTGCAGATGGAGCCCAGGTCGCTGAGGGCCAGGTTGAGCAGGAAGAAGAACATGGGCGTGTGCAGGTGGTGGCCGCAGGCTACGGCGCTGATGATGAGGCCGTTGCCCAGGAGGGCAGCCAGGGAGATGCCCAGCAAGAGGCAGAAGTGCAGGAGCTGCAGCTGCCGCGTGTCTGCCAATGCCAGCAGGAGGAAGTGCCTGATGGAGCTGCTGTTGGACATTTGCTGGGGCTGCACATGGGGACCTGTTCATGGAGAAAGGACAGTGACAAGTCAGGAGAGGCTGCTCTGAGCCAAACCTGGGCCATTCCCTGCAGACTGTCCCACTGGGACTCACCCAGCCTTGTTCCTGCTCTGGGCAAACCTTCACCCAGGTCCCTGCCTGAGCTCCAGCTGTGCTGGCTGAGTGTGCCAGCAGCAGCCAGGCCTGTGCATGGGGGCTCTCGAGGAGCCATCCCTGCCCCACTGCCCTGGATTTGTGGCCATGTGGCAGAGGGACAAGGCTGGATATTCAGGATTTGTCAGGGGAATCACTCCAAATGCTGACAGGCTTGGTAGCATCTGCACTCCCACTTCTAAAGGAAATCGATGGCAGGAGTTGGTTTTAGGAATTATTTTCCTACCCACACATCATTGCTGGCTCTCTGAGGTCAGAAATCCCCAGCATTTCTGCTGCACTCAGAGTTTGCCACTGAGAGATGGGAGAGGCAAAGGATTCCCTGTGGCTCAGGGAAGGTGAGGGGCTGGATGGGCTTGTTCCCAGCTGCCCTGGCTTTGCACCTTTGGCTGCAATCAGAGCACAATCACACTCCCGGGTCACCCTGGGATAAACCAGACCCTGCCCAGAGCAGAGGGATCCCTGAGTGTCTCCCCCTCTCTAAAGGTTCTAAACTCAGAATGTTCTGTCATTCTGGGATTACAATTCCTGTTCTGCTTCTCTCATCCCCCTGTTGTCTATAACCCAAAGAGAAAAAAAAAAACCCTTGCAACAGTGTTAGAACAGTAAAGTAAAAACCAGACCTTTCTTGGGAGCTTCCAGGTGTCCCAGTGGGGATGGGGCACACCCGGGCCCTGATTTCAACACTTTATTAAGGTTGATTAATTAAGATATTTAAAAGGAACATCCAATAGGGGATTCAGTTGCCCCAGTTGCACACCCCAGGCTCAACCGTTTGGAATAGGTCCAAAGTCTTCTTTGCCAAAAATTTTTGTTATGACTGCCCACGTTCTACTGAAAAAAATAAAATGTTCTTGTAGGTCCTCTTCCTGATAATAAGACTTTACAGTATTTCAGGAATGTATTTAGACAGTCAGTTTAGTGTTCTAAAATCTAAGAGAAAGGTTAGGAAATGTAGTAGAGTTTATTAAGGATTATAGTTATATAAGTATATAATAGTGGTTAAATAGAGTTAATTAAGAGTTTATAGGAGTTAATTAGGAGTTTAATAGAGTTAAATAAGGGTTATAGTTTTATAACCATATAATAGTAATTTACAGAGCTATGAATATAAAAAAATGTATAAAAAGCAAAAATCTTTTTGTCATCACCCCAACTTTCCCATCCCTCTCCAAGCAGGAAATTGAAATCACTCTCAGGAAAACTCCTGATCTTTCCAGCAATCCCAGGCTTACCTTCTTTGGGAAGTGCCCTCCGGAGCTGTGCCCAGGCTGGTCTGGAGCTGGGAGCAGCCCTGCCCCAGCCAGCCCCTCTCAGCAGCAGCCCCTGCCCTGCTCAGGGCGGCTCCTTCCCCCCAGAGCTTCTCCCCAGCGCTGGGAGCAGCTCCCCGGGCCGGCTGAGAGCTGTCCCTGGCAGGCAGCAGAGTCCCTGCCCCAGCACAGCGCCCTGGGCTGCAGGAGCCTGCTCTGCAGGACAGCCCTGGGCACCCCTGGCTGCAGCCCCGGCTGCTCAGCCCTGCAGCAGAGCCTGGCAACAGGAGCTGCCTTGGGCTGTGCCTGGGCTGGGGCAGCAGGGAAAGCCAGCCCTGCCCTGGGGCACAGCCCTGCCCTGGAGCAGCTCTGAGAGTCCTCCTGAAAGCTCCTAAAAGCTGTGGGATGTGCCAGCTCCAGGAGATCCCTGCAGGAACTGCAGCTTCTCTTCCCACAGCCAGGGAATGACTGTTTCAAACCTGGGATGGTTTCTGCTCTAGTGAGCCCCGAGTGAGCTCTGCTCTGTGCTCCCAGCCCAGGCTGAGTTTAACCCCTCTGTGCCTCTGTGCTGTGCCCGGGCTGGCTGCAGGCAGTGCCCCAGCCCTGCTGGGCTGTGCACAGGAGCTGCTCCTGGCCAGAGCTGTCTCTCTGCAGCGCTGCCCTTGCCAGGAGCTGCCTCTGGGCCAGGAGCCTCTCTGCAGGTTTTTCAAAGGATTTCGGGTTTGGCTTTTGCCTTGGAGTCTCTGAGAGGTTTGTGCAATCATGGCCTCCAATTATCTGCTGTAATTAGTCCCTGGAGAGGCTTTGTCAGTAACAACACTCAGTGGGGTCATTAATGCTTCAAGGTACTTCAGTTATTTTAAGGTACTTGGTGTTTCCCTTTTCATACAGACTCTGTGAGAGGTTTGTGCAATCATGGCCCCAATTATCTGCTTTAACGAGTCCCTGAGAGCTTTGTACTGACACTCAGTGGGGCTCATTAATGCTTTGAGATACTCAAGGTTTTTAAGGTACTTTGGATTTTCCTTTCCACTCTGAGTCTCTGAGAAGTTTTTGTGCCATCCTGGCCTCCAATTCTCTCCTCCAAGGAGTCCATGAGGAGCCTGTGCTGGGGATGGACCTCAGGGAGACCCATTAATGCTTTGAGATACATTGGGGTTTTTTGTCTGACTTTGACTCCTGAAAAGGTTTGTGCAATCTCCTCTCAGGCCCTGAGGTTCCAGGGCTCAGCTCCAAATGCACCACGGGGCTCATTGGGATCAGGCAAGTCCTGACAAACCATGGCTCTGCCTTGATTTCCCTCTGCTCTAATGCAGTTCATTAGGAAGGTTTCCTTTTACAATTAGGGAGAAATAGTTCAAAGAACTTCTAAGTAATATGTATTCCTCTCTTAAAGGGTGTCTTGTTTTGCTGTTCTTATTATACAAGAGGTGATTGCAGCATTCTGTGATTGATATTGATCCAGGGTCTCTCATAAGGAGCTCTGGCCAGGTCAGAGAAGTTGTACTTTGGACAACCTTGCCTCATATTCCCCAACCCCATGTGAGAACCATTTTCACTTTCAAAAATTTTAATGGTTTATTAAGACCTTATCAAAATACAGCAGAAGACTGAATAAAGAAAAGAAAAAAGCACCAGGAGCAAAGGATTCAGTCACTGTGTGCTCAGCTACAAAATGGATGTTCTGTCTTTTACACCTCCAGCCCCTCCCAAAGTCTTGTCAATCGACTCCTTCTTCACTGTCCAGTGGTGGAGATCACTGTCTTACACCTTGATTGGAGGTCAGGTGCTGCCACAGTAACAAGCCGACCCTCCCAAATGCCCCGACTACTGAGGCCATCCTGTGATAACAATGCAAGGGGCAGGGGAAGGGTAACTGTACATCTACAAAACTTCTCTTAACATATATTTAACATTCACCCCTTAATTGTGAGAGTCAACCATAGGATTACTCATCTATAAGAAGCCCCTCTTTTCTTTTTCTATAAGTCATTTTGTTCAAAAAATTAAGCAAAAAATTTTCTCTCTCTCTTGAATGAGTCATACCAGCATCTGTTGATGTGGGCGAGGACAGTGCAAACAGG
Source organism: Camarhynchus parvulus (assembly GCF_901933205.1). Taxonomy (NCBI): domain Eukaryota; kingdom Metazoa; phylum Chordata; class Aves; order Passeriformes; family Thraupidae; genus Camarhynchus; species Camarhynchus parvulus. The sequence goes on along the minus strand of NW_022148922.1, from coordinate 2,265 downwards.
AGGAAAAAATCTCAGGTTTTCCTTAGACACGCTTATTTGGAATGGACAAAAGGGCATCCCAGAGGTCCAGTATGGCTTTGACTCCCATCTACCGTGCCTGTGTGGCTGCTACCCATAGTCAGTGTATCTTAGGGGTGAGTACAGAGGCCAACTCGGTCCTGCCCTCCAGTCCCTGTTGAATAAAAGACAACTGAGGAATGATAGAGGTTTGGTATGGCCTTTTGTCCCTACCTTACCATGCCTACGGTGTTGCTACCCAGAGCAGGGCTATGGAGCATTCTTGGGAGCAAACAAAGGGGCCAACGTGGTCTTGCCCTCCTTCCTTTGTCTTATTTTCCCAAAGAAGCTGCCCCATTACCTTTTACAGTCCCTTGTGTACTTCCCCTCAACAGATGCTGGTAATTCTCACCCATGAAAACAGGAAGACAATTCTCGAGCTGGTTGGTGGAAGCTTGACTCTACTTTTGGGGTGTCTTGGTGTTTTTCTGGTTGCCTTTCAGTCTCTGCTTGAGAGTCAATCTTGTTTCACCCAGCCTGGATGTTACAGTCCACTCTTTGGGTTCTTCTAGTGGGCCTTTGCCTCTGTTGGCATGAGTCCCTCCCCGCTCTGCAGTTCGCACGGCCGATTCGGTGGTGAGCAGTACCTGAAAGGGACCTTCCCACTGAGGAGTTAGAGGCTGATCTCTCCATGACTTAATCATCACCCAATCCCAGGATTAATATTATGGATTCTGATATCCAGGGTGGTAGTTTGAGGAATTGCCCCTTTATGTCTTAGCCCTTCTAAGGTTTGTGCTATAGACATCACTGATTTCTTGGCATTGGCTTCCCCTTCCTCATAGGTGGCACCTTCTGGGGTGAGGTCAGGAAGGGAAACCCAAACATCATTTCATAGGGTGACAGCCCCAGATCTGGCTGGGGTTGGGTTCTAATTCTTAATAAGGCCAAAGGGAGACATTTTATCCATGACATTTGGGTTTCAATCATTAGCTTAACTAGAGCTCTTTTAAGAGTTTGATTCATTCTCTCAACCCGACCGGAACTCTGTGGATGCCTTGGAGTGTGTAATTCCCATTTCACTCCCAGGGCCCGAACAACTTTCTGCAATATCTTCGATGTGAAATGAGTTCCCCAGTGTGAATCAATCCTGTTTACCATCCCATATCAGGGAATGATTGATTCTAGAAGTGTTTTACTCACAACATTGGCATTGGCCTTCACAATGTGTACCACCTCTACCCAACGAGTCACGTGATCTACTATCACTGGCAAAAACTTCCACCGTTGCACATGGGGAAGGTCAGTAAAGTGCACTTGGGTGTTTTGGAAGGGCCGTAAGGCAGTTCTCACCCTCCTCTGGGTGTTTTCCTCATGATTTTCTTATTCACTTGTTGACATACCACACACCACTCAGTTACTTGCTTGGCTATTCTGAAAATTCCTTTCCATCCCCAGTCCCTTAGAAATTGATCACTTAGTGCTTGTGTACCCAATGTGCTGTTCCATGTATGCCTTCTAGCATTTTCCTGGCAAGGGGTTTATTGAACATTTGCCTCCCATCTGCTAATCTCCACTTCCCTTCGTTATCTTTCTTGGCTCCTATTTTAAGGAGTTCTTCCTCTTCTGTCCCATTGAATACAGGGACTTTTTGCATTTCTCTCATGGGTGTTAATACTATTATTAGTTTTTCTGTCTCTGATTCAGTTGCATTTTTAGCTTCTAAATCGGCTAAATTGTTCCTTTGCTCCTTCTGAGTCACCTCTTTTGGGTGTCCTTTAACATATACCACTGCTATATACCACTGCTAGTTCTTGTGGCAATTGTAAGGTTTCTAACTCTTCCAAAAGAAATTTTTCACTAATCAGTCCCTTTCCCTTTGAATTTAATGGCCCCCTCTCTTTCCAAAATTTTCCAAAGGTATGCACTATTTAAAAAGTGTATTTTGAGTCCTGTATATATTGTTCCCCTTTTCTGCGCTAATATTTCCAGAGCTCGTTTTAGGGCACACAACTCACACCTTGGGCTGACCAGTTGGAGGTAACTTTCTCTTTTCTATGGCTACCAACCCTTCATGCACTACAGCGTACCCCGATACCCTGTGCCCCTTTATTACCTGTGAAGATCCATCGATGTACAATCGTTTTCCACCTTGGAGTGGTTGATCTGTTAGGGCCTCTTACTCGAGTTTGATAGTTTATAACTTCTAGGCAATTATGTATTAGTTCCTCATCTGGTTCTCCATACAAAAACTGGGCAGGGTTGAGT
>NW_022148921.1:0-13295 GCF_901933205.1 Camarhynchus parvulus | reverse complement strand
TGCGTGTGTGATCTGTGCCCCTGCACGTGTGTGATCTGTGCCCTGCACACCTGTGCACGTGTGATCAGTGTTGGGGTGCACCTGTGCCCCTGCACACCTGGGCGCATGTGTGTGATCTGGGCACCTGCACGTGTGTGCCCTGTGCACGTGTGTGATCTGCACACCTGCACGTGTGTGATCTGTGCACCTGCACGTGTGTGATCTGTGCACCTGCACGTGTGTGATCTGTGCCCTGCACACCTGTGCACGTGTGATCAGTGTTGGGGTGCACCTGTGCCCTGCACACCTGTGCACGTGTGTGATCTGCACACCTGCACGTGTGTGATCTGTGCACCTGCACGTGTGTGATCTGTGCACCTGCACGTGTGTGATATGTGCACGTGTGTGATCTGTGCCCTTCACGTGTGTGATATGTGCATGTGTGTGATCTGCACACCTGCACATGTGTGATCTGTGCACGTGTGTGCCCTGCGCACCTGCACGTGTGTGATCTGTGCCCTGCACGTGTGTGCCCTGTGCACGTGTGTGCTCTGCGCACCTGCACGTGTGTGATCTGTGCACCTGCGCACCTGCACGTGTGTGCCCTGCACATCTGCACACGTGTGATCAGTGTTGTGGTGCACCTGTGCCCTGCACACCTGCGCACGTGTGTTCTGTGCACGCTCACGTGTCCCTGCACACCTGTGCACACCCACGTGTCCCTGCACACCTGCACACGTGTGCCCTGGGCCCCGCGCGCCCTTGCACGCGTGACCCGCGCGCGCTCACGCGGCCTTGGCACACCTGCACGTGTCTGCGCTGCGCACCTGCACGTGTGACCTGCGCCGGGCTGCGCGTGTGCCCTGCACACCTGCGCACGTGTGCCCTGTGCATGCTCACGTGTCCTTGCACACCTGCACGTGTGCCCTGTGCATGCTCACGTGTGCCCTGCACACCTGTGCACGTGTGTGCCGGGCACCCCTGGGCACACCTGGGCACCCCTGGGCACACCTGGGCACACCTGGGCATGGAGTTTTGGGGCCGTGGGGCTGAGGGATCAGGAGCGAGGCCATGGGGCTGCACCGCTGTGGGGCCGGGGTCGGTTCGGTGCCGTTTCCGTGTGGGGCTGGTGTGGGTTCTGTCCCGTTCCTGGATGGGTTCGGTGCCGGTTCGGTGCCGGTTCGGTGCCGGTTCGGTGTCATTTCCGTGTGGGTTTGGTGTGGGATCGCTGTGGGTTTGGTGCCAGATCGGTTCTGTTCCTGTGCGGGTTCGGTGCCGGTTCGGTGCCGTTCCCGTATGGGGTCGCTGTGCGTTCGGTGCTGTTCCCGTGTGGGTTCGGTGTCGGTTCGGTGCTGGTTCGGTGCTGGTTCGGTGGGGGCTCGGTCCCGTTCCTGTGCCGGTTCGGTGTCGGTTCGGTGTAATTTCCGTGTGGGTCTGGGGCCGGTTCGGTGTCATTCCTGTGTCGGTTCGGTGCCGGTTCGGTGCCGTTCCCGTGTGGGTTTGGTGTGGGTTTGGTGTGGGGTTGGTGTGGGGTTGGTGTGGGATCGGTGTCGGTTCGGTGCCGGTTCGGTGCCGTTCCTGTGTGGGGTCAGTGTGGGGTCGGTGTGGGGCTGATGCGGGGTCGGTCTCATTCCTGTGTGTGGTCGGTGTCGGTTCGGTGCCGTTCCCGTGTGGGTCTGGGGCCGGTTCGGTGCCGTTCCCGTGTGGGTCCAGCCCCATTTCTGCACGGGGTCAGTGCGGGATCGCTGTGGGGCCAGCGCCGCTCCCGTGTGGGGCTGGGGTCGGTTCGGTGCCGTTTCCGTGTGGGGCTGGGGTCGGTTCGGTGCCGTTTCCGTGTGGGGCTGGTGTGGGTTCTGTCCCGTTCCTGGATCGGTTCGGTGCCGTTCCTGGATGGGTTCGGTGCCGGTTCGGTGCCGATTCGGTGCTGGTTCGGTGGGGGTTCGGTCCCATTTCTGTGCGGGTTTGGTGTGGGGTCGGTCCCGCTCCTGTGTGTGGCCGGTGCCGGTTCGGTGTGGGTTCGGTGTCGGTTCGATCCCATTCCCGTGTCAGTTCAGTGCCGGTTCGGTCCTGTTCTCATGTGGGTCCGGTGCCGATCCGGTGCCATTTCAGTGCCGGTTCGGTCCCGTTTCGGTGCTGGTTCAGTGCCGGTTCGGCGCCGGTCCGGTGTCATCCCGGTGCCGTTTCGGTGCCGGTTCTGTGCTGATCCGGTGCCGTTTCGGGGCCGGTTCGGTGCCGTTTCAGTGCCGGTTCGGTACCGGTTCGGCGCCGGTTCGGTGTCATCCCGGTGCCGGTTCGGTGCCGGTTCGGTGCCGTTTCAGTGCCGGTTCGGTGCCGGTTCGGTGCCGGTTCGGTGCCGTTTTGGTGTCATCCCGGTGCCGGTTCGGTGCCGGTCCGGTGCCGTTTCAGTGCCGGTTCGGTGCCGGTTCGGTGCCGGTTCGGTGCCGTTTTGGTGTCATCCCGGTGCCGTTCCGGTGCCGGAGCCGCTCCCGCCCCGCGCGGGGGGATCGCGCCCTGTCGCGATAATGGATGCGATCGCGACCGATCCATGCGGGCCGGGGCCGCGCGCTCCGCCGAACCCCCGAACCCCCCCGAACCGCCCGGTACCGACAACAGCCTCGGGCACTGCCGGAACCCCCCGAACCTCCCCGAACCCCCCCAGAACCCCCCGAACCCCCCGGTTTTTACCCAAATTCGGGAATTATTTTTCCCCAATTTTTCCCCAATTTTTCCCCTAATTTTCCCCATTTTTTCCCCATTTTTTCCCCATTTTTTCCCCATTTTTCCCCGATTTTTTCCCCATTTTTCCCCGATTTTTTCCCCAGTTTTCTCCCCCAGTTTCGGGGGTCTCCCCTCTGTGGTGCCCCCTCTTTATCCCCCCAATTTTGGGGAGGGGGGTCTCCCCTTTTCTCCCCCTTTTTTTCCCAATTTCAGGTAAATTTTTTCTCCAATTTTCCCCCCTATTTTTCCCCATTTTTTCCCCATTTTTTTCTGCATTTTTTCCCCATTTTTCCCCAATTTTTTTTCCGCAATTTTTTCCCCATTTTCCCCCAATTCGGGGGTCTCCCCTCTGTGGTGCCCCCTCTTTATCCCCCCAATTTTTGGGCAGGGGGGTCTCCCCTTTTCTCCCCCTTTTCTCCCCCTTTTTTTCCCAATTTCAGGTAAATTTTTTCTCCAATTTTCCCCCCTATTTTTCCCCATTTTTTCCCCATTTTTTTTCCGCAATTTTTTCCCCATTTTCCCCCCAATTCGGGGGTCTCCCCTCCGTGTCCCCCCGTCCCGGGGGTCTCCCCTCGCCGTCCCCCCCACCCCCGGAACCGCCCGAGCCTCAAATCAAAAGCGGCGTCCAGCCCCAAAGTGGCTCCAAATGAAGAAAAATGGGGAGAAAAACGGAAAAAAACGTAAAAAAAAAAAAAAAAAAAAATGGGAAAAATGGAGAAAAATGGAGAAAAATGGATCCGGGGCCGGAACGTGGCGGCTCCGGGACCCCCGGGTTTGGGGAATTTGGGGACATTTTTGGGGCCGTTTTTTGGGGTCCTTTTGGGGACATTTTGGGGTCGTTTTGGGGTCGTTATGGGAACATTTTTGGGGACATTTTTGAGCAGTTTTGGGGCCCGTTTTGGGGTCGTTTTGGGGTCGTTTGGGGGCTGTATTTGGGGACATTTTGGGGTCGTTTTGGGGCCATTTTGGGGCCGTTATGAGGAGATTTTGGGGGCCATTTTGGGGACATTTCGGGGACATTTTAGGGCCATATTTTGGGACATTTTGGGGCCATTGTGGGGCCGTTTTGGGGTCATTTTGTGGACATTTTTGGGGCCATATTTTGGGACATTTTGGGGCCATTGTGGGGCAGTTTTGGGGCCGTTATGGGGAGATTTTTGGGGTTGTTTTGGGATCACTTTGGGGCCAATTTTGGGGCCGATTTTTGGGGTCGTTTTGGGGACATTTCAGGGCCCTATTTTGGGCCATTTTGGGGCCATTTTGGGGCCATTGTGGGGCAGCTTTGGGGCCGTTATGGGGAGAATTTTTGGGGCAGTTTTGGGGCCGTTGTGGGGCAGATGTGGGGCAGTTTTGGGGAGATTTTTTGGGGCAGTTTTGCGTTAGTTTTGGGGCCATTTTGGGGCTGTATTGGGACCTTTTTTTAGGGACATTTTGGGGCAGTTTTGAGGAGATTTCAGGGCAGTTTTGGGGCAATTGTGGGGAGATTTTTGGGGCAGTTTTGGGGCCGTTATGGGGAGACTTTTGGGGCAGTTTTGGGGTCATTTCGGGGCTGTATTTGGGGCATTCTGGAGCCGTTTTTGGGGGATATTTTGGGGCCATTTCAGGGCCGTATTTTGGGACACTTTGGGGCCATTTTGGGGTGGTTGTGGGGCAGTTTTGGCGCTGCTATGGGGAGATTTTTGGGGCAGTTTTGGGGCTGTTTCGGGCCAATTTTGGGCCCATTTTGGGGCCCTTGTGGGGCTGTTTGGGGCCAATTTTGGGCCCATTTTGGGGCCCTTGTGGGGCAGCTTTGGGGTCATTTTTTGGGGCCATTTTGACTCCGTTTTGGGGCAATTTTGGGGATATTTTGGGGTCGTTTTGGGGAGATTTTGTGGACATTTTTGGGGCCATATTTTGGGACATTTTAGGGCCATTTTGGGGCGGTTGTGGGGCAGTTTTGGTGCCGTTATGGGGAGATTTTTGGGGCAGTTTTGGGATCATTTTGGGGCCAGATTTTTGGGGAATTTTGACGCCATTTCGGGGCAATTTTGGGACCGTTTCGGGGCAATTTTGGGGATATTTTGGGGTCGTTTCGGGGAGATTTTGTGGACATTTTGGGGCCATATTTTGGGACATTTTGGGGCCATTTTGGGGTGGTCGTGGGGCAGTTTTGTCGCTGCTCTGGGGAGATTTTTGGGGCAGTTTTGGGGCTGTTTGGGGCCAATTTTGGGCCCGTTTTGGGGCCGTTGTGGGGAGATTTTTGGGGCCACTTTGGAGCCGTTTTGGGGCTATTTTGGGCATATTTTGGGGTCGTTTTGGGGAGATTTTGTGGACTTTTTGGGGCCATATTTTGGGACATTTAAGGGCCATTTTGGGGCCGTTGTGGGGAGATTTTTGGGGCAGTTTCGGGATCATTTTGGGGCCAGACTTTTGGGGCATTTTGACGCCGTTTCGGGGCAATTTCGGAGCCGTTTTTTGGGGCCATTTCGGGGCCATTCCGCGACTCCCCCGATGAGATTTATTTTGGGGAGGGGTCTCCGCTCGCATCCCCGCCCCTCCCCTTAAATTCCGCATTAATCACCCGCTAATGGTTCATTAGCGCTCGCCCCGCCCCCCCCCCTCCCCAAACCCCCCCCGAGCCCCCCGGGACCCCCGGCCCCCTCCCCAAATCCCCCTCGGATCGCAAACAGCCCCGAGCGCCCCCGGATCCGCCCCGGAATCGGAGCCGCCCGCGGGCGCCGCCTTTGAAGCGGCGGCCCCGGGACCCCCGGGACCCCTCCCCACACCCCCCGCATCGCCCCCCGCCCCAAATCCCCCCCCGCCCGCGCCCGGCGCGGCCGCGCGAGCGGAGCTGCGGCTGCCGGGGAGACCCCAGACCCGAAATGGGGGAATGGAGGGACCCCAGACCCAAAACGGGGAAGGGAGAGACCCCAGACCCGAAATGGGGGAATGGAGGGACCCCAGACCCGAAATGGGGGAATGGAGGGACCCCAGACCCGAAATGGGGAAGGGAGAGACCCCAGACCCGAAATGGGGGAATGGAGGGACCCCAGACCCGAAATGGGGGAATGGAGGGACCCCAGACCCAATAGAGATACCCCCGGAATCTATAGAGAGACCCCAGACCCAAAATGGGGAAGGGAGAGACCCCAGACCCGAAATGGGGGAATGGAGGGACCCCAGACCCAAAATAGGGGCGGGAGGGACCCCAGACCCAATAGAGAGCCCCAGACCCCGCAGAGAGCCCCCAGACCCAATAGAGAGCCCCCAGACCCAATAGAGAGCCCCCAGACCCCGCAGAGAGCCCCCAGACCCAATAGAGAGCCCCCAGACCCAATAGAGAGCCCCCAGACCCCGCAGAGAGCCCCCAGACCCAATAGAGAGCCCCCAGACCCAATAGAGAGCCCCCAGACCCCGCAGAGAGCCCCCAGACCCACATTCGGCCCCCGCCCCACCGGGCGCTGCCCGCCCGCGCTGTTTGCGCTGCTAACGAGCAGCCATTAATTATCAATTAATTATTATTAATTACTCCCCGCCGCCGCCGCCGCCGCCGCTCGTGCAGGGAGGGGAGGGGGCGTCTGGGGGGGGGGCGATGGGGAGGGGGGGCTGTGCATCCCAAATCGCCCCAAATCCGCCCCAAATACCCCAAACCCGCCCCAAATACCCCCAAATCGGCCCAAATATCCCAAAATCGGGCCAAATACCCCAAACCCGCCCCAAATACCCCAAAATCGGCCCCAAATACCCCAAAATCGGCCCAAATATCCCAAACCCGCCCCAAATACCCCAAACCCGCCCCAAATACCCCAAATCCGCCCCAAATACCCCAAAATCGCCCCAAATACCCCAAAACTGCCCCAAATACCCCAATACCGCCCCAAATACCCCAAAATCGGCCCCAAATACCCCAAACCCGCCCCAAATACCCCAAAATCGCCCCAAATATCCCAAAATCGGGCCAAATACCCCAAACCAACCCCAAATACCCCAAAATCGGCCCCAAATACCCCAAAATCGGCCCAAATACCCCAAAACTGCCCCAAATACCCGAAAATCGGCCCAAATACCCCAAAATCGGCCCAAATACCCCAAAACTGGCCCCAAATACCCCAAAATCGGCCCAAATGCCCCAAATCCACCCCAAATTGCGTCGGAGCCCCCCAGACCCTCCCCCAATTCCCCCCAAACGCCCCCAAAACCGCCCGAAACCCCCCGGACCCCAAATGCCCCCAAAATCCCCCAAATCTCCCCAAATCCGCCCCCCAGATCCCCCAAAATGCCCCCCCCCTCAAACCGCCCCTCCCCCCACCAAGCCCCCTCCCCCCCCGTTCCCACGGCCCCTCCCCCCCCGGCCGCCCCTCATGAATTATTCATGAGCCCCAATTAGCGCGGCCCCGCTCGCTGCGCCGTGACCCGCGGCCGCGAGGGGGGGCGGGGCGGAGACCCTTCCCCAAATTCACCCTGAAAGAGACCCCTCCCCAAATTCACACAGAGAGACCCCCTAAATACACCTGAGACCCCCGGACACACAGAGACCCCTCCCCAAATTCACCCCCTCCCCAAATTCACACAGACCCCCTCCCAAATTCACCGAGAGACCCCTCCCCAAATAAACACAGAGACCCCTCCCAAATTCACACAGAGACCCCCCCGAACGCAGAGACCCTTCCTCAAATAAACACAGAGACCCCCCCCAAATACAGAGACCCCTCCCAAATTCACCCAGAGACCCCTCCCCAAATAAACACAGAGACCCCCCCCAAATGCAGAGAGACCCCTCCCCAAATAAACACAGAGAGACCCCTCCCCAAATTCACACAGAGACCCCTCCCCAAATTCACCCTGAGACCCCTCCCCAAATAAACACACACAGAGACCCCCCCCAAATGCAGAGGAGACCCCTCCCCAAATAAACACAGAGAGAGACCCCCCGATACACCTGAGACCCCCGGACACACAGACACCCCCTCCCCAAATTCACCTGAGACCCCTCCCCAAATACACACAGAGACCCCCCTCAAATACACACAGAGACCCCTCCCCAAATTCACCCTGAGACCCCTCCCCAAATACACACAGAGACCCCCCCCTAAATACACCTGAGACCCCCGAACACAGGGACCCCCACCTCAAATACAGAGACCCCTCCTCAAATAAACACAGAGACCCCTCCCCGAAATTCACCTGAGACCCCTCCCCAAATACAGAGACCCCTCCCAAATAGAGAGACCCCCGAACACACAGAGACCCCTCCCCAAATTCACACAGAGACCCCCGGACACAGAGAGACCCCTCCTCAAATTCACTCTGAGACCCCTCCTCAAATCCACACAGAGACCCCTCCCCAAATAAACACAGAGACCCCTCCCCAAATTCACACAGAGACCCCCCCGAACGCAGAGAGACCCCTCCTCAAATAAACACAGAGACCCTTCCTCAAATTCACCCTGAAACCCCCCCAAACCCACCCAGAGACCCCCCCCCGCCAAACACAGCGACCCCTCCCCACCCCGAGACCCCCCCAGCGCCCCCCCAGCGCCCCCGGCCCCGATCGATGCCGGGATCAATGGGGGCTTTGATCCGACCGGGGGGGGGGCGGGGGGCTTCGGGAGGGGCTGGGGGCTTTGGGGGGGGCTGGGGGGGTCTGGGGGCTTTGGGGGGCTGGGGGCTGGGGGGGGCTGGGGGGGTCTGGGGGGTTTTGGGGGGGGCTGGGGGGGCTGGGGGGGTCTGGGGGCTTTGGGGGGGGCTGGGGGGGCTCCACACACGATCTGGGGAAGGTTTGGGGTCTGCAGGGGGAGATTGGGGGTCTCAGGGAGGGTCTGGGGGGTCTGGGGGTTTTGGGGAGGGGCTGGGGGTGTTTGGGGTCCTGGGGGTTCGAGGGGGGTTTGGGGAGGGTTGGGGGGGTTCTGGGGGGTCTGGGGGTGTTGGAGGGGATTGGGGGTCTCAGAAGGGTTTTTGGGGGGGTTTTGGGGAGGGTCTGGGGGTGTTTGGGGGCGTTCTGGGGTAGGTTTGGGGTCCTGGGGGGTTTTGGGGGGGTCTGGGGGTGTTGGGGGTCTGTGTGGGGGGTTTGGGGGTGTTGGGGGGGGTTCTGGGGGGTCTGGGGGTGTTGGGGGGTCTGTGTGGGGGTTCGGGGGTTTTGGGGGGGTTCTGGGGGGTCTGGGGGTGTTGTGTGGGGGTCTCTGTGCGTTTGGCGTTTAACGGGGCCCCGATGTCCACGGGGGATTCGTGCCCACACGGGGGATCCGCGTGCGCTTGTAGGGCCTGTGTGTGTCTATGGGATTTCTGTGTCTATAGGGGATTTCTGTGTTTATAGGGGATTTGTGTGTTTATAGGGGATTTCTGTGTTTAGGGGATTTCTGTGTTTATGGGGGACTTGTGTGTGTCTATGGGATTTTTGTGTCTATAGGATTTCTGTGTCTATATGGGATTTCTGTGTCTATAGGGGATTTCTGTGTTTATAGGGGATTTGTGTGTTTATAGGGCATTTCAGTGTTTATAGGGGATTTCTGTGTTTATATGGGATTTCTGTGTCTATGGGATTTCTGTGTCTATAGGGGATTTCTGTGTCTATAGGGGATTTCTGTGTTTATAGGGGATTTCTGTGTTTAGGGGATTTCTGTGTTTATGGGGGACTTGTGTGTGTCTATGGGATTTCTGTGTTTATAGGGGATTTGTGTGTTTATAGGGGATTTGTGTGTCTATATGGGATTTCTGTGTCTATATGGGATTTCTGTGTTTATATGGGATTTCTGTGTCTATATGGGATTTCAGTGTCTATAGGGGATTTCTGTGTGTTTTTAGGATTTCTGTGTGTTTTTAGGATTTCTGTGTTTATAGGATTTCTGTGTTTATAGGGGATTTCTGTGTGTCTATAGGGTCTGTGCATGTTTCAGGGCTCTGTGCCCATATAGGGAATCTGTGTCTATATGGGATTTCTGTGTCTATAGGGGATCCGTGTGTGTCTATAGGGGATCCGTGCGTGTTTATACGATTTCCGTGTCTATAGGGGATTTCTGTGTGTTTTTAGGATTTCTGTGTGTTTATGGCATTTCTGTGTGTCTATAGGGTCTGTGTGTGTTTCAGGGCTCTGTGTCTATAGGGGATCTGTGGGATCTGTGGGATCCGTGTGTGTTTCAGGGCTCTCCATGCCCCTATAACGGGGTCCCTGCCCCTATTGCCCCATAACGGGGTCCCTGAGCCCCTGTAGGGGGTTCCCGTGCCCCTATAACAGGGTCCGAGCCCCTATAGTGGGTTCCATGCCCCTATAGGAGGGTCCGAGCCCCTATAGTGGGGTCCGTGCCCCTATAGGGGGGTTCTGGTGCCCCTATTGCCCCTATAACAGGGTCTGTGCCCCTATAAGGGGGTCCGTGCCCCTATAAGGGGATCTGTGCCCCTATAAAGGGGTCCCTGCCCCTATAGTGGGGTCCGTGCCCCTATTGCCCCTATAACGGGGTCTGTGCCCCTATAAAGGGGTCCGTGCCCCTATAAAGGGGGTCTGTGCCCCTATAGGAGGGTCCGTGCCCCTATAGTGGGGTCCGTGCCCCTATAGGGGGGGTTCTGGTGCCCCTATTGCCCCTATAACGGGGTCCGTGCCCCTATAACGGGGTCTGTACCCCTATAAGGGGGTCTGTGCCCCTATAAAGGGGTCCCTGCCCCTATAACGGGGTCCGAGCCCCTATAGGGGGGTTCTGGCGCCCCTATTGCCCCTATAAAGGGGTCCGTGCCCCTATAAAGGGGGTCTGTGCCCCTATAGGGGGTTCTGGCGCCCCTATTGCCCCTATAAGGGGGTCCGAGCCCCTGTAAAGGGGTCCGTGCCCCTATAACGGGGTCTGTGCCCCTATAGGGGGGTCTGTGCCCCTATAAGGGGGTCCCTGCCCCTATAGGGGGGTCTGTGCCCCTATAAAGGGGTCCGTGCCCCTATAGGGGGGTTCTGGCGCCCCTATTGCCCCTATAAGGGGGTCCCTGCCCCTATAAGGGGGTCTGTGCCCCTATAACGGGGTCTGTGCCCCTATAGGGGGGTCCGTGCCCCTATAGGGGGGTTCTGGCGCCCCTATTGCCCCTATAGGGGGGTCTGTGCCCCTATAACGGGGTCTGTGCCCCTATAACGGGGTCTGTGCCCCTATAGGGGGGTCCGTGCCCCTATAAGGGGGTCCCTGCCCCTATAAGGGGGTCTGTGCCCCTATAACGGGGTCCGTGCCCCTATAACGGGGTCCGTGCCGCTATAGGGGGTTCTGGCGCCCCTACTGCCCCTGTAACGCGTCCCCGAGCCCCCCGATCCCCCCGGGGCGGGTTCCGGCGCCCCCGGCCCCAATTCCCAGCGCGGGTCGTTAGCGCGGCGCGAGGCGGAGAGAAGAAACGCGAAAAATCCCGAAATCCCCGAATACCGAAATAACGAGAGACGGAGCGGGCGCCGCTGCCGGGGGGCACGGGGGGGGAGGGGAGGGGGGGGAGGGGGCGTGGGGGGAGGGGCGCGCGGCCCCGAGACCCCCCCCCACCCCGTGATCCCAGACCGGCTCCTGCGCGCGGAATTCCCACAAAATAACCCAAAAATGCGCCCCGAAACGCCCTGAATGGGACCCTGTGCTCAGAAATAACCCCAAATCCACCCCAAAAAACCCCTAAATGGGACTCTGTGTGCAGAAATACCCAAAATCCCCCAAAATCCACCCCAAAAAACCCCTAAATGGGACTCTGTGTGCAGAAACACCCAAATTCCCCAAAAATGCACCCCGAAATCCCCTGAATCGGACTCTGTGCGCAGAAACACCCAAAATCCACCCCAAAAAACCCCTAAATGGCACCCTGTGCACAGAAACACCCCAAATTCCCCAAAATCCACCCCAAAATGCCCTAAATCGGACCCTGTGCGCAAAAATACCCCAAATCCCCCCAAAATCCCCCAAATGAGCCCCTATGTCCGTAAAATCCCCAAATCCCCCCAAAATCCACCCGGAAATCCCCCGGATTCGAACAAATTCCCTCAAATGCCCCCAGATTCCCCCAAACTGCCCCAAACTCACCTGGAATTCCCTCAAATTCCCCCAAATCCCCTCAAATTCCCCCAAATCCCCTCAAATTCACCCAAATTCACCCAAATTCACCCAAATTCCCCCCAAACCCACCTGGAATCCCCCAAATCCCCCAAAGTGACCTCAAATGCACCCGCAATCCTCCAAATTCTCCGAAATTCCCCCAAATTCCCCCAAACCGGCCTGGAATCCCCCAGATTTCCCCAAATCCCCCCAAACTCACCTGGAATCCCCCAGATTTCCCCAAATTCCCCCGTATTTCCTCCAAATTTCCCCCAAATTCACCCAAATCCCCCCCAAACCCACCTGGAATCCCCGAATCCCCAAATCCCCCTGGAATTCCCCCAAATTCCCCCGAACTCACCTGGAAACCCCCAAACCGACCCCGAATCCCCCCAAAATCCCCAAATCCCCCAAACCGACCCCGAATCCCCCCAAAATCCCCAAATCCCCCAAACCGACCCCGAATCCCCCCGAAATCCCCAAATCCCCCAAACCGACCCCAAAAGCTCCGGTTTCCCTGCCCAGGTGTGACCCCGCCATGGACTGCACCTGCGTGTCCGACCTGCTGCTCACGGCGCCGCTGCCCGCGCTCTGGACGCCAGGTACGGGCACACCCGGGCACACCTGGGCATGGGGACACACCTGGGCACACCTGGGCACACCTGGGCACAGCTGGTCACACCTGGGCACACCTGAGATACACCTGAGATACACCTGGGCATAAGGACACACCTGAGACACACCTGGGCACACCTGGGCACACCTGGGCACACCCGGGTGCACCTGAGATACACCTGGGCACACCTGGGCACACCTGGGCACACCCGGGTGCACCTGAGATGCACCTGGGCACACACGTGAGCCCGTGGGCACACGTGGGCACACCTGAGATACACCTGAGATACACCTGGGCATGGGGACACCTGGGCACACCTGGGCACACCTGGGCATGGGTGGGCACACCTGAGATACACCTGAGATACACCTGGGCATGGGTGGGCACACCTGAGATACACCTGAGATACACCTGAGATACACCTGGGCACACCTGGGCACACCTGGGCAAGGCCGAATCCAGCCCGGACTCCCATCAGATCCAGCTGTGGCACCGAGTGATGTCACACTGGCACTGATAACGCACTGATAACGCACTGCTATCTCACACTGATATCTCACACTGATAACGCACTGCTATCTCACACTGATATCTCACACTGAGTGATAACGCACTGATATCTCACACTGATAACGCACCGATAACGCACTGATATCTCACCCTGATAACGCACTGATAACGCACTGATAACTCACACTCAGTGATAACGCACTGCTATCTCACACTGATAACGCACTGATAACGCACCGCAGGGTTCGCGTTCCCCGAGTGGGCCTACAAGGCCGAGTCGAGCCCCGGCTCGCGGCAGATCCAGCTGTGGCACTTCATCCTGGAGCTGCTGCGGCAGGAGCAGTACCGCGAGGTCATCGCCTGGCAGGGCGACTACGGCGAGTTCGTCATCAAGGACCCCGACGAGGTGGCGCGGCTCTGGGGCGTGCGCAAGTGCAAGCCGCACATGAACTACGACAAGC
>NW_022148920.1:0-13357 GCF_901933205.1 Camarhynchus parvulus | reverse complement strand
AAGGAGTTTAGGACGACTCTTCTTTCCTTGGTGCAAAACACTCTATGCAGACCTTTGTGGGAACCTCTAGACCACGATTGGAGATGTTTTTGTCCAGGCACAGTTTCTCCTTTTGCGAGACATATATGGGAAAGCTTTTTGTTAAATTGTAGGTGACAAGGCAAGCTAAAAACAGAAGAACACTGGCAGTGTGCATCTGCAGCACAACACTTGCACTGTGGGTGCAGCTTGCAAACTGATAGAAAACAGTACCTTCCACTCTCCTGCCTTTTGCATTCACATGAATATTGCAATAGAAGGAGTTTTGGACAACTTTCTTTTCCTTGGTGCAAAACACTCTGCAAACCTTTTGTGCAACCTCTAGAACACGATAGGAGATGTTTTCTGTCCTGGCACAGTTTCTCCCTGGCGAGACATAGTGGGAAAGTTTTTTCTAAGGTGTAGGTGACAAGAGGCGCTAAAGGAAAAAACAGCAGCACAACACTGGCATTGTGGGTGCAGCTTTGCAAACTGATAATAAAACAGTACCTTACCACTCTCCTGCCTTTTGCATTCACATGAATATTGCAATAGAAGGAGTTTTGGACGACTTTCTTTTCCTTGGTGCAAAACACTCTGCAAAGCTTTGTGCAACCTCTGGAACACGATAGGAGATGTTTTTTGTCCTGGCACACTTTCTCCTTGCGAGACATAGTGGGAAAGCTTTTTCTAAGGTGTAGGTGACAAGAGACGCTAAAGGACAAAACGAAGCAGCACAACACTGGCATTGTAGGTGCAGCTTGCAAACTGATAGAAAACAGTACCTTACCACTCTCCTGCCTTTTGCATTCACATGAATATTGAAATAGAAGGAGTTTTGGACGACTTTCTTTTCCTTGGTGCAAAACACTGTACAAACCTTTGTGCAACCTCTAGAACACGATAGGAGATGTTTTCTGTCCTGGCACAGTTTCTCCTTGCGAGACATAGTGGGAAAGCTTTTCTAAGGTGTAGGTGACAAGAGACGCTAAAAGGAACTTAAGCAGCACAACACTGGCATTGTGGGTGCAGATTGCAAACTGATAGAAAACAGTACCTTACCACTCTCCTGCCTTTTGCATTCACATGAATATTGCAATAGAAGGAGTTTTGGATGACTTTATTTTCCTTGGTGCAAAACACTCTGCAAACAATTGTGCAACCTCTAGAAGACGATAGGAGGTGTTTTCTGTCCTGGCACAGTTTCTCCTTGCGAGACATAGTGGGAAAGCTTTTTGCTAAGGTGTAGGTGACAAGAGATGCGAAAGGCAAAGAACTTAAGCAGCACAACACTGGCATTGTGGGTGCAGCTTGCAAACTGATAGAAAAACAGTACCTTACCACTCTCCTGCCTTTTGCATTCACATGAATATTGCAATAGAAGGAGTTTTGGACGACTTTCTTTTCCTTGGTGCAAAACACTCTGCAAAGCTTTGTGCAACCTCTAGAAGACGATAGGAGATGTTTTTTGTCCTGGCACAGTTTCTCCTTGCGAGACATAGTGGGAAAGCTTTTGCTAAAGTGTAGGTGAGAAGAGACGCTAAAAGCAAGAACGAAGCAAGACTGGCATTGTGGGTGCAGCTTGCAAACTGATAGAAAACAGTACCTTACCACTCTCCTGCCTTTTGCATTCACATGAATATTGCAATAGAAGGAGTTTTGACGACTTTCTTTTCCTTGGTGCAAAACACTCTGCAAAAACCTTTGCAACCTCTAGAACACGATAGGAGATGTTTTCTGTCCTGGCACAGTTTCTCCTTGAGACATATGGGAAAAGCTTTTTCTAAGGTGTAGGTGACAAGAGGGCAAAGGCTAAAAACGAAGCAACACAACACTGGCATTGTGGGTGCAGCTTGCAAACTGATAGAAAACAGTACCTTACCACTCTCCTGCCTTTTGCATTCACATGAATATTGCAATAGAAGGAGTTTTGGACGACTTTCTTTTTCCTTGGTGCAAAACACTCTGCAAACCTTTGTGCAACCTCTAGAAGACGATAGGAGATGTTTTCTGTCCTGGCACAGTTTCTCCTTGGCGAGACATAGTGGGAAAGCTTTTGCTAAGGTGTAGGTGACAAGAGGCGCTAAAGGCCAGAACGAAGCAGCACAACACTGGCATTGTGGGTGCAGCTTGCAAACTGATAGAAAACAGTACCTTACCACTCTCCTGCCTTTTTCATTCACATGAATATTGCAATAGAAGGAGTTTTGGACGACTTTCTTTTCCTTGGTGCAAAACACTCTGCAAACCTTTGTGCAACCTCTAGAACACGATAGGAGATGTTTTCTGTCCTGGCACAGTTTCTCCTTGGCGAGACATAGTGAGAAAGCTTTTTCTAAGGTGTAGGTGACAAGAGACGCTAAAGGACAAAACGAAGCAGCACAACACTGGCATTGTGGGTGCAGCTTGCAAACTGATAGAAAACAGTACCTTACCACTCTCCTGCCTTTTGCATTCACATGAATATTGCAATAGAAGGAGTTTTTGGCAACTTTCTTTTCCTTGGTGCAAAACACTCTGCAAACCTTTGTGCAACCTCTAGAACACGATAGGAGATGTTTTCTGTCCTGGCACAGTTTCTCCTTGCGAGACATAGTGGGAAAGCTTTTCTAAGGTGTAGGTGACAAGAGGCGCTAAAGGCCAAAGAAGCAGCACAACACTGGCATTGTGGGTGCAGCTTGCAAACTGATAGAAAACAGTACCTTACCACTCTCCTGCCTTTTGCATTCACATGAATATTGCAATAGAAGGAGTTTTGGATGACTTTCTTTTCCTTGGTGCAAAACACTCTGCAAACCTTTGTGCAACCTCTAGAACACGATAGGAGATGTTTTCTGTCCTGGCACAGTTTCTCCTTGCGAGACATAGTGGGAAAGCTTTTTTTCTAAGGTGTAGGTGACAAGAGACGCTAAAGGCGAAGAACGGAAGCAGCACAACACTGGCATTGTGGGTGCAGCTTGCAAACTGATAGAAAACAGTACCTTACCACTCTCCTGCCTTTTGCATTCACATGAATATTGCAATAGAAGGAGTTTTGGACGACTTTCTTACCTTACCACTCTCCTGCCTTTTGCATTCACATGAATATTGCAAAAGAAGGAGTTTTGGACAACTTTCTTTTCCTTGGTGCAAAACACTCTGCAAACATTTGTGCAACCTCTAGAACACGATAGGAGATGTTTTCTGTCCTGGCACAGTTTCTCCTTGCGAGACATAGTGGGAAAGCTTTTTCTAAGGTGTAGGTGACAAGAGGCGCTAAAGGCCAAAGAACGAAGCAGCACAACACTGGCATTGTGGGTGCAGCTTGCAAACTGATAGAAAACAGTACCTTACCACTCTCCTGCCTTTTGCATTCACATGAATATTGCAATAGAAGGAGTTTTGGACAACTTTCTTTTCCTTGGTGCAAAACACTCTGCAAACCTTTGTGCAACCTCTAGAACACGATAGGAGATGTTTTCTGTCCTGGCACAGTTTCTCCTTGCGAGACATAGTGGGAAAGCTTTTTCTAAGGTGTAGGTGACAAGAGGCGCTAAAGGCCAAGAACGAAGCAGCACAACACTGGCATTGTGGGTGCAGCTTGCAAACTGATGGAAAACAGTACCTTACCACTCTCCTGCCTTTTGCATTCACATGAATATTGCAATAGAAGGAGTTTTGGACGACTTTCTTTTCCTTGGTGCAAAACACTCTGCAAACCTTTGTGCAACCTCTAGAACACGATAGGAGATGTTTTCTGTCCTGGCACAGTTTCTCCTTGCGAGACATAGTGGGAAAGCTTTTTCTAAGGTGTAGGTGACAAAAGAGGCGCTAAAGACAAAAACGAAGCAGCACAACACTGGCATTGTGTGTGCAGCTTGCAAACTGATGGAAAACAGTACCTTACCACTCTCCTGCCTTTTGCATTCACATGAATATTGCAATAGAAGGAGTTTTGGGCAACTTTTCTTTTCCTTGGTGCAAAACACTCTGCAAACCTTTGTGCAACCTCTAGAACACGATAGGAGATGTTTTCTGTCCTGGCACAGTTTCTCCTTGCCAGACATAGTGGGAAAGCTTTTTGCTAAGGTGTAGGTGACAAGAGGCAGCTAAAGGCCAAAAACGCGAAGCAGCACAACACTGGCATTGTGGGTGCAGCTTTTGCAAACTGATAATAAACAGTACCTTACCACTCTCCTGCCTTTTGCATTCACATGAATATTGCAATAGAAGGAGTTTTGGACGACTTTCTTTTCCTTGGTGCAAAACACTCTGCAAACCTTTGTGCAACCTCTAGAACACGATAGGAGATGTTTTCTGTCCTGGCACAGTTTCTCCTTGCGAGACATAGTGGGAAAGCTTTTTCTAAGGTGTAGGTGACAAGAGACGCTAAAGGCCAAAACGAAAGCAGCACAACACTGGCATTGTGGGTGCAGCTTTGCAAACTGATAGAAAACAGTACCTTACCACTCTCCTGCCTTTTGCATTCCCATGAATATTGCAATAGAAGGAGTTTTGGACGACTTTCTTTTCCTTGGTGCAAAACACTCTGCAAACCTTTGTGCAACCTCTAGAACACGATAGGAGATGTTTTCTGTCCTGGCACAGTTTCTCCTTGCGAGACATAGTGGGAAAGCTTTTTCTAAGGTGTAGGTGACAAGAGAGCGCTAAAGGGCAAAACGAAGCAGCACAACACTGGCATTGTGGGTGCAGCTTGCAAACTGATAGAAAACAGTACCTTACCACTCTCCTGCCTTTTGCATTCACATGAATATTGCAATAGAAGGAGTTTTGGACGACTTTCTTTTCCTTGGTGCAAAACACTCTGCAAACCTTTGTGCAACCTCTAGAACACGATAGGAGATGTTTTTCTGTCCTGGCACAGTTTCTCCTTGCGAGACATAGTGGGAAAGCTTTTTGCTGAGGTGTAGGTGACAAGAGACGCTAAAAGGCGAAAGAAGCGAGCAGCACAACACTGGCATTGTGGGTGCAGCTTGCAAACTGATAGAAAACAGTACCTTACCACTCTCCTGCCTTTTGCATTCACATGAATATTGCAATAGAAGGAGTTTTGGACGACTTTTCTTTTCCTTGGTGCAAAACACTCTGCAAACCTTTGTGCAACCTCTAGAACACGATAGGAGATGTTTTCTGTCCTGGCACAGTTTCTCCTTGCGCGAGACATAGTGGGAAAGCTTTTTCTAAGGTGTAGGTGACAAGAGACGCTAAAGGCCAAAAACGAAGCAGCACAACACTGGCATTGTGGTGCAGCTTTGCAAACTGATGGAAAACAGTACCTTACCACTCTCCTGCCTTTTGCATTCACATGAATATTGCAATAGAAGGAGTTTTGGACGACTTTCTTTTCCTTGGTGCAAAACACTCTGCAAACCTTTGTGCAACCTCTAGAACACGATAGGAGATGTTTTCTGTCCTGGCACAGTTTCTCCTTGCGAGACATAGTGGGAAAGCTTTTTCTAAGGTGTAGGTGACAAGAGACGCTAAAGGCGAAAAAACTAAGCAGCACAACACTGGCATTGTGGGTGCAGCTTGCAAACTGATAGAAAACAGTACCTTACCACTCTCCTGCCTTTTGCATTCACATGAATATTGCAATAGAAGGAGTTTTGGACAACTTTCTTTTCCTTGGTGCAAAACACTCTGCAAACATTTGTGCAACCTCTAGAAGACGATAGGAGATGTTTTCTGTCCTGGCACAGTTTCTCCTTGCGAGACATAGTGGGAAAAGCTTTTTGCTAAGGTGTAGGTGACAAGAGACGCTAAAGGCAAAAGAACAAAGCAGCACAACACTGGCATTGTGGGTGCAGCTTGCAAACTGATAGAAAACAGTACCTTACCACTCTCCTGCCTTTTGCATTCACATGAATATTGCAATGGAAGGAGTTTTGGACGACTTTCTTTTCCTTGGTGCAAAACACTCTGCAAACGTTTGTGCAACCTCTAGAACACGATAGGAGATGTTTTCTGTCCTGGCACAGTTTCTCCTTGCGAGACATAGTGGGAAAAAGCTTTTGCTAAGGTGTAGGTGACAAGAGACGCTAAAGGCTAAAACGAAGCAGCACAACACTGGCATTGTGGGTGCAGCTTGCAAACTGATAGAAAACAGTACCTTACCACTCTCCTGCCTTTTGCATTCACATGAATATTGCAATAGAAGGTGTTTTGGACGACTTTCTTTTTTCCTTGGTGCAAAACACTCTGCAAACCTTTGTGCAACCTCTAGAACACGATAGGAGATGTTTTCTGTCCTGGCACAGTTTCTCCTTGCGAGACATAGTGGGAAAGCTTTTTGCTAAGGTGTAGGTGACAAGAGACGGCTAAAGACGAAGATACGGCAGCTCTCCATTTTGCAAACGATAAAACAGCCTTACCACTCTCCTGCCTTTTTCAGAATATTGAAATAGAAGGAGTTTTGGACAACGCTTTTCCTTGGTGCAAAACACTCACAAACCTTTTGCAACCTCTAGCACGATAGGAGATGTTTTCTGTCCTGGCTTTTCTCCTCCGGACATAGTGGGAGAGAGCTTTTTCATCTTCCCAAAGGCTTAAGAACAAACGAAGCAGCACAACACTGGCATTGTGGGTGCAGCTTGCAAACTGATAGAAAACAGTACCTTACCACTCTCCTGCCTTTTGCATTCACATGAATATTGCAATAGAAGGAGTTTTGGATGACTTTCTTTTCCTTGGTGCAAAACACTCTGCAAACCTTTGTGCAACCTCTAGAACACGATAGGAGATGTTTTCTGTCCTGGCACAGTTTCTCCTTGCGAGACATAGTGGGAAGGCTTTTGCTAAGGTGTAGGTGACAAGAGACGCTAAAGGCGAAGAACGAAGCAGCACAACACTGGCATTGTGGGTGCAGCTTGCAAACTGATAATAAACAGTACCTTACCACTCTCCTGCCTTTTGCATTCACATGAATATTGCAATAGAAGGAGTTTTGGACGACTTTTCTTTTCCTTGGTGCAAAACACTCTGCAAACCTTTGTGCAACCTCTAGAACACGATAGGAGATGTTTTCTGTCCTGGCACAGTTTCTCCTTGCGAGACATAGTGGGAAAGCTTTTTCTAAGGTGTAGGTGACAAGAGACGCTAAAGGCGAAGAACGAAGCAGCACAACACTGGCATTGTGGGTGCAGTTTGCAAACTGATAATAAACAGTACCTTACCACTCTCCTGCCTTTTGCATTCACATGAATATTGCAATAGAAGGAGTTTTGGACGACTTTATTTTCCTTGGTGCAAAACACTCTGCAAACCTTTGTGCAACCTCTAGAAGACGATAGGAGAAGTTTTTTGTCCTGGCACAGTTTCTCCTTGCGAGACATAGTGGGAAAGCTTTTTCTAAGGTGTAGGTGACAAGAGACGCTAAAGGCCAAGAACGAAGCAGCACAACACTGGCATTGTAGGTGCAGCTTGCAAACTGATAGAAAACAGTACCTTACCACTCTCCTGCCTTTTGCATTCCCATGAATATTGCAATAGAAGGAGTTTTGGATGACTTCCTTTTCCTTGGTGCAAAACACTCTGCAAACAATTGTGCAACCTCTAGAAGACGATAGGAGGTGTTTTCTGTCCTGGCACAGTTTCTCCTTGCGAGACATAGTGGGAAAGCTTTTTGCTGAGGTGTAGGTGACAAGAGACGCTAAAGGCCAAGAAGGAAGCAGCACAACACTGGCATTGTGGGTGCAGCTTGCAAACTGATAGAAAACAGTACCTTACCACTCTCCTGCCTTTTGCATTCACATGAATATTGCAATAGAAGGAGTTTTGGACGACTTTCTTTTCCTTGGTGCAAAACACTCTGCAAACCTTTGTGCAACCTCTAGAAGACGATAGGAGATGTTTTTTGTCCTGGCACAGTTTCTCCTTGCGAGACATAGTGGGAAAAGCTTTTTCTAAGGTGTAGGTGACAAGAGACGCTAAAAGGCGAAAACGAAGCAACACAATACTGGCATTGTAGGTGCAGCTTGCAAAACTGATAGAAAACAGTACCTTACCACTCTCCTGCCTTTTGCATTCCACATGAATATTGCAATAGAAGGAGTTTTGGACGACTTTCTTTTCCTTGGTGCAAAACACTCTGCAAACCTTTGTGCAACCTCTAGAACACGATAGGAGATGTTTTTTGTCCTGGCACAGTTTCTCCTTGCGAGACATAGTGGGAAAAGCTTTTTCTAAGGTGTAGGTGACAAGAGACGCTAAAGGAAAAGAACGAAGCAGCACAACACTGGCATTGTGGGTGCAGCTTGCAAACTGATGGAAAACAGTACCTTACCACTCTCCTGCCTTTTGCATTCACATGAATATTGCAATAGAAGGAGTTTTGGACGACTTCTTTTCCTTGGTGCAAAACACTCTGCAAACATTTGTGCAACCTCTAGAACACGATAGGAGATGTTTTCTGTCCTGGCACAGTTTCTCCTTGCGAGACATAGTGGGAAAGCTTTTTCTAAGGTGTAGGTGACAAGAGACGCTAAAAGACAAAACAAAG
This sequence comes from Camarhynchus parvulus, assembly GCF_901933205.1. Taxonomy (NCBI): domain Eukaryota; kingdom Metazoa; phylum Chordata; class Aves; order Passeriformes; family Thraupidae; genus Camarhynchus; species Camarhynchus parvulus. The sequence goes on along the minus strand of NW_022148920.1, from coordinate 4,842 downwards.
CAGCACAACACTGGCATTGTGGGTGCATTTTGCAAACTGATGGAAAACAGTACCTTACCACTCTCCTGCCTTTTGCATTCACATGAATATTGCAATAGAAGGAGTTTTGGACGAACTTTCTTTTCCTTGGTGCAAAACACTCTGCAAACCTTTGTGCAACCTCTAGAACACGATAGGAGATGTTTTCTGTCCTGGCACAGTTTCTCCTTGCGAGACATAGTGGGAAAGCTTTTTCTAAGGTGTAGGTGACAAAGGACGCTAAAAAGAACAAAAGCAGCACAACACTGGCATTGTGGGTGCAGCTTGCAAACTGATAGAAAACAGTACCTTACCACTCTCCTGCCTTTTGCATTCACATGAATATTGCAATAGAAGGAGTTTTGGACGACTTTCTTTTCCTTGGTGCAAAACACTCTGCAAACCTTTGTGCAACCTCTAGAACACGATAGGAGATGTTTTCTGTCCTGGCACAGTTTCTCCTTGCGAGACATAGTGGGAAAGCTTTTTCTAAGGTGTAGGTGACAAGAGACGCTAAAAGGCCAAAACGAAGAAGCACAACAACACTGGCATTGTGTGTGCATTTGCAAAACTGATGGAAAACAGTACCTTACCACTCTCCTGCCTTTTGCATTCACATGAATATTGAAATAGAAGGAGTTTTGGACGACTTTCTTTTCCTTGGTGCAAAACACTCTGCAAACCTTTGTGCAACCTCTAGAACAATTTGTGCAACCTCTAGAACACGATAGGAGATGTTTTCTGTCCTGGCACAGTTTCTCCTCCGAGACATAGTGAAAAGCTTTTTCTAAGGTGTTCCCAAAAGGCTAAAGGCCAAAAAGCAGCACAACACTGGCATTGTGGGTGCAGTTTGCAAACTGATAATAAACAGTACCTTACCACTCTCCTGCCTTTTGCATTCACATGAATATTGCAATAGAAGGAGTTTTGGACGACTTTCTTTTCCTTGGTGCAAAAACACTCTGCAAACCTTTGTGCAACCTCTAGAACACGATAGGAGATGTTTTCTGTCCTGGCACAGTTTCTCCTTGCGAGACATAGTGGGAAGGCTTTTTCTAAGGTGTAGGTGACAAGAGAGGCTAAAGGCAAAGAACGAAGCAGCACAACACTGGCATTGTGGGTGCAGCTTGCAAACTGATAATAAAACAGTACCTTACCACTCTCCTGCCTTTTGCATTCACATGAATATTGCAATAGAAGGAGTTTTGGACGACTTTTTTTTTCCTTGGTGCAAAACACTCTGCAAACCTTTGTGCAACCTCTAGAAGACGATAGGAGATGTTTTCTGTCCTGGCACAGTTTCTCCTTGCGAGACATAGTGGGAAAGCTTTTTTCTAAGGTGTAGGTGACAAGAGACGCTAAAAGGCCAAAACGAAGCAGCACAACACTGGCATTGTGGGTGCAGCTTGCAAACTGATAGAAAACAGTACCTTACCACTCTCCTGCCTTTTGCATTCACATGAATATTGCAATAGAAGGAGTTTTGGACGACTTTCTTTTCCTTGGTGCAAAACACTCTGCAAACCTTTGTGCAACCTCTAGAACACGATAGGAGATGTTTTCTGTCCTGGCACAGTTTCTCCTTGCGAGACATAGTGGGAAAGCTTTTTGCTAAGGTGTAGGTGACAAGAGACGCTAAAGGCGAAGGCAGAAGGAAGCAGCACAACACTGGCATTGTGGGTGCAGCTTGCAAACTGATAGAAAACAGTACCTTACCACTCTCCTGCCTTTTGCATTCACATGAATATTGCAATAGAAGGAGTTTTGGACGACTTTCTTTTCCTTGGTGCAAAACACTCTGCAAACCTTTGTGCAACCTCTAGAACACGATAGGAGATGTTTTCTGTCCTGGCACAGTTTCTCCTTGCGAGACATAGTGGGAAAGCTTTTGCTAAGGTGTAGGTGACAAGAGACGCTAAAAGGCGAAAAACGAAGCAGCACAACACTGGCATTGTGGGTGCAGCTTGCAAACTGATAAAAACAGTACCTTACCACTCTCCTGCCTTTTGCATTCACATGAATATTGCAATAGAATGGAGTTTTGGACGACTTTCTTTTCCTTGGTGCAAAACACTCTGCAAACCTTTGTGCAACCTCTAGAACACGATAGGAGATGTTTTCTGTCCTGGCACAGTTTCTCCTTGCGAGACATAGTGGGAAAGCTTTTTCTAAGGTGTAGGTGACAAGAGACGCTAAAGGCGAAGAACGAAGCAGCACAACACTGGCATTGTAGGTGCAGATTGCAAACTGATAGAAAACAGTACCTTACCACTCTCCTGCCTTTTGCATTCCCATGAATATTGCAATAGAAGGAGTTTTGGATGACTTCCTTTTCCTTGGTGCAAAACACTCTGCAAACAATTGTGCAACCTCTAGAACACGATAGGAGATGTTTTCTGTCCTGGCACAGTTTCTCCTTGCGAGACATAGTGGGAAAGCTTTTTGCTGAGGTGTAGGTGACAAGAGACGCTAAAGGCCAAGAACGAAGCAGCACAACACTGGCATTGTGGGTGCAGCTTGCAAACTGATAGAAAACAGTACCTTACCACTCTCCTGCCTTTTGCATTCACATGAATATTGCAATAGAAGGAGTTTTGGACGACTTTCTTTTCCTTGGTGCAAAACACTCTGCAAACCTTTGTGCAACCTCTAGAACACGATAGGAGATGTTTTCTGTCCTGGCACAGTTTCTCCTTGCGAGACATAGTGGGAAAGCTTTTTCTAAAGTGTAGGTGACAAGAGACGCTAAAGGCCAAAGAAGCAAGCAGCACAACACTGGCATTGTGGGTGCAGCTTGCAAACTGATAGAAAACAGTACCTTACCACTCTCCTGCCTTTTGCATTCCCATGAATATTGCAATAGAAGGAGTTTTGGACGACTTTTCTTTTCCTTGGTGCAAAACACTCTGCAAACCTTTGTGCAACCTCTAGAACACGATAGGAGATGTTTTTGTCCTGGCACAGTTTCTCCTTGCGAGACATAGTGGGAAAGCTTTTGCTAAAGTGTAGGTGAGAAGAGACGCTAAAAGGCGAAGAACGAAGCAGCACAACACTGGCATTGTGGGTGCAGCTTGCAAACTGATAGAAAACAGTACCTTACCACTCTCCTGCCTTTTGCATTCCCATGAATATTGCAATAGAAGGAGTTTTGGACGACTTTCTTTTCCTTGGTGCAAAACACTCTGCAAACCTTTGTGCAACCTCTAGAACACGATAGGAGATGTTTTCTGTCCTGGCACAGTTTCTCCTTGCGAGACATAGTGGGAAAGCTTTTGCTAAGGTGTAGGTGACAAGAGACGCTAAAAGACGAAGGCATACGGAGCTCTCTGAAAAACAGCTAAGCCTGCCATTCCCGGTGCGTCTTTCAAAAGCTGATCGGAGCGCAGCGGCCGAGCACCACAATTTTCTTTTCTGCCGATAGAATTCACATTCTTCATCTCCGTAGCCGGAGAGGGGTTTTTCCCAAAGGCGAAAAGAACGAAGCAGCACAACACTTGCATTGTGGGTGCAGCTTGCAAACTGATAGAAAACAGTACCTACTCTCCTGCCTTTTGCATTCGCATGAATATTGCAATAGAAAGAGTTTTGGACGAGTTTTTTTCCTTGGTGCAAACACTCTGCAAAGCTTTGTGCAACCTCTAGAAGATGATAGGAGATGTTTTCTGTCCTGGCACAGTTTCTCCTTGCGAGACATAGTGGGAAAGCTTTTGCTAAGGTGTAGGTGACAAGAGACGCTCCTGCCTTTTGCATTCACATGAATATTGCCCCTGATAAGAAAACAGTTTTACCACGCTTTCTTTTTGCATTCAGCAAAACATTCTGCAAAGAAGGAGTTTTGGACAACCTCTAGAACACGCAAAACACTCTGCAAACCTTTGTGTCCTCTAGCACAGTTTCTCCTTGCAGACGGCAGCCGGAAAGCTTTTTCTAAGGTGTAGGTGACAAGAGGCAAAGAAAAAGGCGAAGAACGAAAGCAGCACAACACTGGCATTGTGGGTGCAGCTTGCAAACTGATAGAAAACAGTACCTTACCACTCTCCTGCCTTTTGCATTCACATGAATATTGCAATAGAAGGAGTTTTGGACAATTTTCTTTTCCTTGGTGCAAAACACTCTGCAAACCTTTGTGCAACCTCTAGAACACGATAGGAGATGTTTTCTGTCCTGGCACAGTTTCTCCTTGCGAGACATAGTGGGAAAGCTTTTTGCTAAGGTGTAGGTGACAAGAGACGCTAAAGGCCAAAGAACGAAGATTTGTGGTGCATTTTGCAAACTGATGGAAAACAGTACCTTACCACTCTCCTGCCTTTTGCATTCATGAATATTGCAATAGAAGGAGTTTTGGACACTTTCTTTTCAGCTTGGTGCAAAACACTCTGCAAACAATTGTGCAACCTCTAGAACACGATAGGAGATGTTTTCTGTCCTGGCACAGTTTCTCCTCCGGTAGACATAGTGAAAGCTTTTTTCCCAAACAAGAGACGAAAAGGCCATGAACGAAGCAGCACAACACTGGCATTGTGGGTGCAGTTTGCAAACTGATAATAAACAGTACCTTACCACTCTCCTGCCTTTTGCATTCACATGAATATTGCAATAGAAGGAGTTTTGGACGACTTTCTTTTCCTTGGTGCAAAACACTCTGCAAAGCTTTGTGCAACCTCTGGAACACGATAGGAGATGTTTTCTGTCCTGGCACACTTTCTCCTTGGGAGACATAGTGGGAAGGCTTTTGCTAGGGTGTAGGTGACAAGAGAGGCTAAAGGCGAAGAACGAAGCAGCACAACACTGGCATTGTGGGTGCAGTTTGCAAACTGATAATAA